>NW_027038661.1:5000-10000 GCF_034236695.1 Oncorhynchus nerka
GTGTAAAACTGCTGCATCTGTTGTTACACAAGTGCGTACCTAACGACAAGATATTCTTTCCCATACCGGGAGTCTAACCTGGGCCACCTGGGTGAAAACCAGGAATCCTAACCGCTAGACCATATGGGAAGACACATACTTAAAATACACATCACAGACAAATCTTTAAATGTTGACATTATGCCTGTTGGATTTAAAAGCTACATTTTTTCTCAGAGATGTTGGGGAATGTCCAGATGAAATCCGTCTAAATGTGTTTGAAGTGAGAACAGCCAGAAGCACTGAAAGGTATACAGTATCATTCCCAGCTTGATTTCAGTCAATTAAATAAAGTATTGAGCCAGCCAGGAGTCGAACCTAGAATCTTCTGATCCGTAGTCAGACACGTTATCCATTGCGCCACTGGCCCCACGTCTAAGCTGAAGTCAGGTCACAGCTAGACCAGTGTACACAGTCATAGCGTCTGTCAACAACAAGGTTCCTTGGTTTTCTGTTTCAGATGCATATCTTAATTTGATCCTCCTGTTGTTGCATGAATTTTACTGCAGAGCAAGAAATGCAGCCATGAAGTGTATTCAACGTTTAAAAAGCCTTGTATAATTTGAATCTACATAACATGTCACATTTCCTGTTGCTGAGGGAATATTGTTGTGTTGTGTGAAACTGCTGCATCTGTTGTTACACAAACCAGGAATCCTAACCGCTAGACCATATGGGAAGACACTTACTAAAAATACACATCACAGACACATCTTTAAATGTTGACATTATGCCTGTTGGATTTAAAAGCCACATCTTTTTTTCTCAGAGATGTTGGGGAATGTCCAGATGAAATCCGTCTAAATTGCGTTTGAAGTGAGAACAGCCAGAAGCACTGAAAGGTATACAGTATCATTCCCAGCTTGATTTCAGTCAATTAAATAATGTATTGAGCCAGCCAGGAGTCGAACCTAGAATCTTCTGATCCGTAGTCAGACACGTTATCCATTGCAACCACTGGCCTCATGTCTAAGCTGAAGTCAGGTCACAGCTAGACCACTGTACACAGTCATATCGTCTGTCAACAACAAGGTTCCTTGGTTTTCTGTTTCAGATGCATATCTTAATTTGATCTTAATCTGTGTATACTTCCGGGTTGGAGCGAAATGCAAACGGTCTGCAGGTTGTATAACTTTTTCATTACATTTCATAACATTTCATTATAGTACAACGGTCTGATTTGTTTAATCTTAGCAATTTCCTCTTAGCTAGCTACATAGTCGTCGTTGTATCAAAGATAATTGCGTAATTATCGTATTTGGTGGGTCTCCTATCTGTCGTCTCCTATCTGTCCAACACGTTCACCGTCTACCGTAGCACTGTAGTAACTATCACACTCAACTGAACGTCTTGATTAGTGTAGTGTTAGCTAGCTACATAGCTAGCTACATAGTTGTCTTTGCTGTCTTCGTATCCAAGATAATTGTGTAGCTTAGAGTGTGGAGTCTTAGAGTGATAATTGCGTTATTATCGTATTTGTCGCCCTCCTATCTGCCTAGCAGCTAGCCAGCTAGCATACGTTCACCGGCTACCGTAGCACTGTAGTAACTATCACACTCAACTGAATGACTTGATTAGTGTAGTGTTAGCTAGCTACATAGCTAGCTACATAGTTGTCTTTGCTGTCTTCGTATCCAAGATAAGTGTGTAGCTTAGAGTGTGGAGTCTTAGAGTGATAATTGCGTTATTATCGTATTTCGTCGCCCTCCTATCTGCCTAGCAGCTAGCCAGCTAGCATACGTTCACCGGCTACCGTAGCACTGTAGTAACTATCACACTCAACCGAACGACTTGATTAGTGTAGTATTAGATAGCTACATAGTTGTCTTTGCTGTCTTCGTATCCAAGATAATTGTGTAGTTTAGAGTGTGTAGTCTTAGAGTGATTATCTTAATTCACCGAGGTTAGCTAGCCAGCTATTTTGTCGTCCTTAACGTAGGAGACACTCCTAGCTAGCCAATAGCCAGCCAACGTCTACTGAATAGAACTTTCGCACTCCGGTCGCATTGTCGTCGCTCCACAGGTAGTATCACTTTTTCATTTCATTTCATTACAGTCCCAACGGTGTGATTTGTTTGATCGTAGCTAGCTACATAGCTAGCTACATAGCCGTCTTTGTTTCAAAGATAATTGTGTAGTCTAGAGCGATTTTCTAGGTTAGCTAGCCAGCTATTGTCGTTCTCCTAACGCAACGTAACGTAACCAACACTGCTAGCTAGCCAGCTAGCTCCCGATAAGCAGCATTGTAGAAACTTCACACTCAACGGTACGACTTGATTAGGGTAGTGTCAACAACGCAGCTAGCCTACCCCAGCAGTACTCTATCATTTTAATCATTTTAGTCAATTAGATTCTTGCTACGTAAGCTTAACTTTCTGAACATTCGAGACGTGTAGTCCACTTGTCATTCCAATCTCCTCTGCATTAGCGTAGCCTCTTCTCTAGCCTGTCAACTATGTGTCTGTCTATCCCTGTTCTCTCCTCTCTGCACAGACCATACAAACGCTCCACACCGCGTGGCCGCAGCCACCCTAATCTGGTGGTCCCAGCGCGCACGACCCACGTGGAGTTCCAGGTCTCCGGTAGCCTCTGGAACTGCCGATCTGCGGCCAACAAGGCAGAGTTCATCTCAGCCTATGCCTCCCTCCAGTCCCTCGACTTCTTGGCTCTGACGGAAACATGGATCACCACAGACAACACCGCTACTCCTACTGCTCTCTCTTCGTCCGCCCACGTGCTCTCGCACACCCCGAGAGCTTCTGGTCAGCGGGGTGGTGGCACCGGGATCCTCATCTCTCCCAAGTGGTCATTCTCTCTTTCTCCCCTTACCCATCTGTCTATCGCCTCCTTTGAATTCCATGCTGTCACAGTTACCAGCCCTTTCAAGCTTAACATCCTTATCATTTATCGCCCTCCAGGTTCCCTCGGAGAGTTCATCAATGAGCTTGATGCCTTGATAAGCTCCTTTCCTGAGGACGGCTCACCTCTCACAGTTCTGGGCGACTTTAACCTCCCCACGTCTACCTTTGACTCATTCCTCTCTGCCTCCTTCTTTCCACTCCTCTCCTCTTTTGACCTCACCCTCTCACCTTCCCCCTACTCACAAGGCAGGCAATACGCTCGACCTCATCTTTACTAGATGCTGTTCCTCCACTAACCTCATTGCAACTCCCCTCCAAGTCTCCGACCACTACCTTGTATCCTTTTCCCTCTCGCTCTCATCCAACACTTCCCACACTGCCCCTACTCGGATGGTATCGCGCCGTCCCAACCTTCGCTCTCTCTCCCCCGCTACTCTCTCCTCTTCCATCCTATCATCTCTTCCCTCTGCTCAAACCTTCTCCAACCTATCTCCTGATTCTGCCTCCTCAACCCTCCTCTCCTCCCTTTCTGCATCCTTTGACTCTCTATGTCCCCTATCCTCCAGGAAAGCTCGGTCCTCCCCTCCCGCTCCGTGGCTCGACGACTCATTGCGAGCTCACAGAACAGGGCTCCGGGCAGCCGAGCGGAAATGGAGGAAAACTCGCCTCCCTGCGGACCTGGCATCCTTTCACTCCCTCCTCTCTACATTTTCCTCCTCTGTCTCTGCTGCTAAAGCCACTTTCTACCACTCTAAATTCCAAGCATCTGCCTCTAACCCTAGGAAGCTCTTTGCCACCTTCTCCTCCCTCTTGAATCCTCCTCCCCCTCCCCCTCCTCCTCTCTGCAGATGACTTCGTCAACCATTTTGAAAAGAAGGTCGACGACATCCGATCCTCGTTTGCTAAGTCAAACGACACCGCTGGTTCTGCTCACACTGCCCTACCCTGTGCTCTGACCTCTTTCTCCCTCTCTCTCCAGATGACATCTCGCGTCTTGTGACGGCCGGCCGCCCAACAACCTGCCCGCTTGACCCTATCCCCTCCTCTCTTCTCCAGACCATCTCCGGTGACCTTCTCCCTTACCTCACCTCGCTCATCAACTCATCCCTGACCGCTGGCTACGTCCCTCCCGTCTTCAAGAGAATGAGAGTTGCACCCCTTCTGAAAAAACCTACACTCGATCCCTCCGATGTCAACAACTACAGACCAGTATCCCTTCTTTCTTTTCTCTCCAAAACTCTTGAACGTGCCGTCCTTGGCCAGCTCTCCCGTCTATCTCTCTCAGAATGACCTTCTTGATCCAAATCAGTCAGGTTTCAAGACTAGTCATTCAACTGAGACTGCTCTTCTCTGTATCACGGAGGCGCTCCGCACTGCTAAAGCTAACTCTCTCTCCTCTGCTCTCATCCTTCTAGACCTATCGGCTGCCTTCGATACTGTGAACCATCAGATCCTCCTCTCCACCCTCTCCGAGTTGGGCATCTGTGCGCGGCCCACGCTTGGATTGCGTCCTACCTGACAGGTCGCTCCTACCAGGTGGCGTGGCGAGAATCCGTCTCCTCACCACGTGCTCTCACCACTGGTGTCCCCCAGGGCTCTGTTCTAGGCCCTCTCCTATTCTCGCTATACACCAAGTCACTTGGCTCTGTCATAACCTCACATGGTCTCTCCTATCATTGCTATGCAGACGACACACAATTAATCTTCTCCTTTCCCCCTTCTGACGACCAGGTGGCGAATCGCATCTCTGCATGTCTGGCAGACATATCAGTGTGGATGACGGATCATCACCTCAAGCTGAACCTCGGCAAGACGGAGCTGCTCTTCCTCCCGGGGAAGGACTGCCCGTTCCATGATCTCGCCATCACGGTTGACAACTCCATTGTGTCCTCGTCCCAGAGCGCTAAGAACCTTGGCGTGATCCTGGACAACACCCTGTCGTTCTCAAATAACATCAAGGCGGTGGCCCGTTCCTGTAGGTTCATGCTCTACAACATCCGCAGAGTACGACCCTGCCTCACACAGGAAGCGGCGCAGGTCCTAATCCAGGCACTTGTCATCTCCCGTCTGGATTACTGCAACTCGCTGTTGGCTGGGCTC
>NW_027038661.1:20000-35177 GCF_034236695.1 Oncorhynchus nerka
CCAGAAGATATTCTTTCCCACTACCGGGAGTTGAACCCACCTGGCACCAAAAACCAGGAATCCTAACCGCTAGACCATATGGGAAGACACATACTTAAAATACACATCACAGACAAATCTTTAAATGTTGACATTATGCCTGTTGGATTTAAAAGCTACATCTTTTTCTCAGAGATGTTGGGGAATGTCCAGATGAAATCCGTCTAAAAATGTGTTTGAAGTGAGAACAGCCAGAAGCACTGAAAGGTACAGTATCATTCCCAGCTTGATTTCAGTCAATTAAATAAAGTATTGAGCCAGCCAGGAGTGGAACCTAGAATCTTTCTGATCGTAGTCAGACAGACAGTTATCCATTGCAACCACTGGCCTCACGTCTAAGCTGAAGTCAGGTCACAGCTAGACCAGTGTACACAGTCATAGCGTCTGTCAACAACAAGGTTCCTTGGTTTTCTGTTTCAGATGCATATCTTAATTTGATCCTCCTGTTGTTGCATGAATTTTACTGCAGAGCAAGAAATGCAGCCATGAAGTGTATTCAACGTTTAAAAAGCTTTGTATAATTTGAATCTACATAACATGTCACATTTCCTGTTGCTGAGGGAATATTGTTGTGTTGTGTGAAACTGCTGCATCTGTTGTTACACAAGTGCGTACCTAACGACAAGATATTCTTTCCCATACCGGGAGTTGAACCCGGGCCACCTGGGTGAAAACCAGGAATCCTAACCGCTAGACCATATGGGAAGACACATACTTAAAATACACATCACAGACAAATCTTTAAATGTTGACATTATGCCTGTTGGATTTAAAAGCTACATCTTTTTTTCTCAGAGATGTTGGGGAATGTCCAGATGAAATCCGTCTAAAATGTGTTTGAAGTGAGAACAGCCAGAAGCACTGAAAGGTATACAGTATCATTCCCAGCTTGATTTCAGTCAATTAAATAATGTATTGAGCCAGCCAGGAGTCGAACCTAGAATATTCTGATCGGTAGTCAGACACGTTATCCATTGCGCCACTGGCCCCACGTCTAAGCTGAAGTCAGGTCACAGCTAGACCAGTGTACACAGTCATAGCGTCTGTCAAAAACAAGGTTCCTTGGTTTTCTGTTTCAGATGCATATCTTAATTTGATCCTCCTGTTGTTGCATGAATTTTACTGCAGAGCAAGAAATGCAGCCATGAAGTGTATTCAACGTTTAAAAAGCCTTGTATAATTTGAATCTACATAACATGTCACATTTCCTGTGGGAATATTGTTGTGTTGTGTGAAACTGCTGCATCTGTTGTTACACAAGTGCGTACCTAACGACAAGATATTCTTTCCCATACCGGGAGTTGAACCCGGGCCACCTGGGTGAAAACCAGGAATCCTAACCGCTAGACCATATGGGAAGACACATACTTAAAATACACATCACAGACAAATCTTTAAATGTTGACATTATGCCTGTTGGATTTACAAAGCTACATCTTTTTTCTCAGAGATGTTGGGGAATGTCCAGATGAAATCCGTCTAAAATTGTTTGAAGTGAGAACAGCCAGAAGCACTGAAAGGTATACAGTATCATTCCCAGCTTGATTTCAGTCAATTAAATAATGTATTGAGCCAGCCAGGAGTCGAACCTAGAATCTTCTGATCCGTAGTCAGACACGTTATCCATTGCACCACTGGCCCCATACCTAAGCTAAAGTCAGGTCACAGCTAGACCAGTGTACACAGTCATAGCGTCTGTCAACAACAAGGTTCCTTGGTTTTCTGTTTCAGATGCATATCTTAATTTGATCCTCCTGTTGTTGCATGAATTTTACTGCAGAGCAAGAAATGCAGCCATGAAGTGTATTCAACGTTTAAAAAGCCTTGTATAATTTGAATCTACATAACATGTCACATTTCCTGTTGCTGAGGGAATATTGTTGTGTTGTGTGAAACTGCTGCATCTGTTGTTACACAAGTGCGTACCTAACGACAAGATATTCTTTCCCATACCGGGAGTTGAACCTGGGCCACCTGGGTGAAAACCAGGAATCCTAACCGCTAGACCATATGGGAAGACACATACTTAAAATACACATCACAGACAAATCTTTAAATGTTGACATTATGCCTGTTGGATTTAAAAGCTACATCTTTTTTCTCAGAGATGTTGGGGAATGTCCAGATGAAATCCGTCTAAAATGTGTTTGAAGTGAGAACAGCCAGAAGCACTGAAAGGTATACAGTATCATTCCCAGCTTGATTTCAGTCAATTAAATAAAGTATTGAGCCAGCCAGGAGTCAAACCTAGAATCTTCTGATCCGTAGTCAGACACGTTATCCATTGCGCCACTGGCCCCATACCTAAGCTAAAGTCAGGTCACAGCTAGACCAGTGTACACAGTCATAGCGTCTGTCAACAACAAGGTTCCTTGGTTTTCTGTTTCAGATGCATATCTTAATTTGATCCTCCTGTTGTTGCATGAATTTTACTGCAGAGCAAGAAATGCAGCCATGAAGTGTATTCAACGTTTAAAAAGCCTTGTATAATTTGAATCTACATAACATGTCCTGTGGGAATATTGTTGTGTTGTGTGAAACTGCTGCATCTGTTGTTACACAAGTGCGTACCTAACGACAAGATATTCTTTCCCATTTTTTTTATTTTTTTTTATTTCACCTTTATTTAACCAGGTAGGCTAGTTGAGAACAAGTTCTCATTTGCAACTGCGACCTGGCCAAGATAAAGCATAGCAGTGTGAACAGACAACACAGAGTTACACATGGAGTAAGCAATTAACAAGTCAATAACACAGTAGAAAAAAAATGGGCAGTCTATATACAATGTGTGCAAAAGGCATGAGGAGGTAGGCGAATAATACAATTTTGCAGATTAACACTGGGGTGATAAATGATCAGATGGTCATGTACAGGTAGAGATATTGGTGTGCAAAAGAGCAGAAAAGTAAATAAATAAATAAAATAAAAAAACAGTATAAAAACAGTATGGGGATGAGGTAGGTGAAAATGGGTGGGCTATTTACCAATAGACTATGTACAGCTGCAGCGATCGGTTAGCTGCTCGGATAGCTGATGTTTGAAGTTGGTGAGGGAGATAAAAGTCTCCAACTTCAGCGATTTTTGCAGTTCATTCCAGTCACAGGCAGCAGAGTACTGGAACGAAAGGCGGCCAAATGAGGTGTTGGCTTTAGGGATGATCAGTGAGATACACCTGCTGGAGCGTGTGCTACGGATGGGTGTTGCCATCGTGACCAGTGAACTGAGATAAGGCGGAGCTTTACCTAGCATGGACTTGTAGATGACCTGGAGCCAGTGGGTCTGGCGACGAATATGTAGCGAGGGCCAGCCGACTAGAGCATACAAGTCGCAGTGGTGGGTGGTATAAGGTGCTTTGGTGACAAAACGGATGGCACTATGATAGACTGCATCCAGTTTGCTGAGTAGAGTGTTGGAAGCCATTTTGTAGATGACATCGCCGAAATCGAGGATCGGTAGGATAGTCAGTTTTACTAGGGTAAGCTTGGCGGCGTGAGTGAAGGAGGCTTTGTTGCGGAATAGAAAGCCGACTCTTGATTTGATTTTCGATTGGAGATGTTTGATGTGAGTCTGGAAGGAGAGTTTGCAGTCTAGCCAGACACCTAGGTACTTATAGATGTCCACATATTCAAGGTCGGAACCATCCAGGGTGGTGATGCTAGTCGGGCATGCGGGTGCAGGCAGCGATCGGTTGAAAAGCATGCATTTGGTTTTACTCGCGTTTAAGAGCAGTTGGAGGCCACGGAAGGAGTGCTGTATGGCATTGAAGCTCGTTTGGAGGTTAGATAGCACAGTGTCCAATGACGGGCCAAAAGTATATAGAATGGTGTCGTCTGCGTAGAGGTGGATCAGGGAATCGCCCGCAGCAAGAGCAACATCATTGATATATACAGAGAAAAGAGTCGGCCCGAGAATTGAACCCTGTGGCACCCCCATAGAGACTGCCAGAGGACCGGACAGCATGCCCTCCGATTTGACACACTGAACTCTGTCTGCAAAGTAATTGGTGAACCAGGCAAGGCAGTCATCCGGGAAACCGAGGCTATTGAGTCTGCCGATAAGAATATGGTGATTGACAGAGTCGAAAGCCTTGGCGAGGTCGATGAAGACGGCTGCACAGTACTGTCTTTTATCGATAGCGGTTATGATATCGTTTAGTACCTTGAGCGTGGCTGAGGTGCACCCGTGACCGGCTCGGAAACCAGATTGCACAGCGGAGAAGGTACGGTGGGATTCGAGATGGTCAGTGACCTGTTTGTTGACTTGGCTTTCGAAGACCTTAGATAGGCAGGGCAGGATGGATATAGGTCTATAGCAGTTTGGGTCCAGGGTGTCTCCCCCTTTGAAGAGGGGGATGACTGCGGCAGCTTTCCAATCCTTGGGGATCTCAGACGATATGAAAGAGAGGTTGAACAGGCTGGTAATAGGGGTTGCGACAATGGCGGCAGATAGTTTCAGAAATAGAGGGTCCAGATTGTCAAGCCCAGCTGATTTGTACGGGTCTAGGTTTTGCAGCTCTTTCAGAACATCTGCTATCTGGATTTGGGTAAAGGAGAACCTGGAGAGGCTTGGGCGAGGAGCTGCGGGGGGGCGGAGCTGTTGGCCGAGGTTGGAGTAGCCAGGCGGAAGGCATGGCCAGCCGTTGAGAAGTGCTTATTGAAGCTTTCGATAATCGTGGATTTATCGGTGGAGACCGTGTTACCTAGCCTCAGTGCAGTGGGCAGCTGGGAGGAGGTACTCTTGTTCTCCATGGACTTCACAGTGTCCCAGAACTTTTTGGAGTTGGAGCTACAGGATGCAAACTTCTGCCTGAAGAAGCTGGCCTTAGCTTTCCTGACTGACTGCGTGTATTGGTTCCTGACTTCCCTGAACAGTTGCATATCACGGGGGCTATTCGATGCTATTGCAGTCCGCCACAGGATGTTTTTGTGCTGGTCGAGGGCAGTCAGGTCTGGAGTGAACCAAGGGCTGTATCTGTTCTTGGTTCTGCATTTTTTGAACGGAGCATGCTTATCTAAAATGGTGAGGAAGTTACTTTTAAAGAATGACCAGGCATCCTCAACTGACGGGATGAGGTCAATGTCCTTCCAGGATACCCGGGCCAGGTCGATTAGAAAGGCCTGCTCACAGAAGTGTTTTAGGGAGCGTTTGACAGTGATGAGGGGTGGTCGTTTGACTGCGGCTCCGTGGCGGATACAGGCAATGAGGCAGTGATCGCTGAGATCCTGGTTGAAGACAGCGGAGGTGTATTTGGAGGGCCAGTTGGTCAGGATGACGTCTATGAGGGTGCCCTTGTTTACAGAGTTAGGGTT
Source organism: Oncorhynchus nerka (assembly GCF_034236695.1). NCBI lineage: Eukaryota > Metazoa > Chordata > Actinopteri > Salmoniformes > Salmonidae > Oncorhynchus > Oncorhynchus nerka. Next base: position 25,349 of record NW_027038661.1, read on the forward strand.
GTACCTGGTGGGTTCCTTGATGATTTGAGTGAGATTGAGGGCATCTAGCTTACATTGTAGGACTGCCGGGGTGTTAAGCATATCCCAGTTTAGGTCACCTAACAGAACAAACTCTGAAGCTAGATGGGGGGCGATCAATTCACAAATGGTGTCCAGGGCACAGCTGGGAGCTGAGGGTGGCCGGTAGCAGGCGGCAACAGTGAGAGACTTATTTCTGGAGAGGGTAATTTTCAAAATTAGTAGTTCGAACTGTTTGGGTATGGACCTGGAAAGTATGACGTTACTTTGCAGGCTATCTCTGCAGTAGACTGCAACTCCACCCCCTTTGGTAGTTCTATCTTGACGGAAGATGTTATAGTTGGGTATGGAAATCTCTGCATTTTTGGTGGCCTTCCTGAGCCAGGATTCAGACACGGCAAGGACATCAGGGTTAGCAGAGTGTGCTAAAGCAGTGAGTAAAACAAACTTAGGGAGGAGGCTTCTGATGTTGACATGCATAAAACCAAGGCTTTTTCGATCACAGAAGTCAACAAATGAGGGTACCTGGGGACATGCAGGGCCTGGGTTTACCTCCACATCACCCGCGGAACAGAGAAGGAGTAGTATGAGGGTGCGGCTAAAGGCTATCAAAACTGGTCGCCTAGAGCGTTGGGGGCAGAGGATAAGAGGAGCAGGTTTCTGGGCATGGTAGAATATATTCAGGGCATAATGCACAGACAGGGGTATGGTGGGGTGCGGGTACAGCGGAGGTAAGCCCAGGCACTGGGTGATGATGAGACAGGTTGTATCTCTGGACATGCTGGTTGTAATGGGTGAGGTCACCGCATGTGTGGGAGGTGGGACAAAGGAGGTAACAGGGGTATGCAGAGTGGGTCTAGGGGCTCCATTGTGAACTAAAACAATTATAACTAACCTGAACAACAGTATACAAGGCATATTGACATCTGAGAGAGACATACAGCGAGGCATACAGTAATCACAGATGTTGAATTTGGAAAGCTAGCTAAAAACAGTAGGCGAGGCTAATCCGCTAGCACAACAAACAGCAGGTAAAATGGCGTTGACTAGGCAACGGGGCCGACAGGTAAGACAAACAAGCAGAAAGGAGTACCGTGATTAATGGACAGTCCAGCGTGCGTCAGCTATGTAGCCAAGAGATCAGTGTCCAGGGGGCAGCGGTGGATGGGCAGGGGGGCTGGCGAGTGTTATCCAGGTTTTTTTAAATTATTTTTTTAATTATTATTATTATTTTTTTAAACTAACAATGACTAACTAGCTTGTAGCTAGTTAGCTGGTTAGCGGCTGGAGGTTCTTGAGTGTGTCATAAAAATAAAAATAAGAGTAAAAGTAATAGCGATTCCGTATCACATTGGGTGAGGCAGGTTTCCGGAAGGTATAAACAAATTAAAAATCAAAAAGAGATAGAAAGTAAATGGGGTCAGAGAGTGATTGGGACGCGGTGGTACAGACGGTTAGCAGGCCTGTGCTAACAAGCTAACAGTTCGTAGGCCCGAGCTAGACAAGGTAGCAGTTAGCGGACCGGAGCTTGACAAGCTAGCCGTTAGCAGGCCGAATTAGCAAGCAGGGAGATAGCGAGGGCTAGAGAGTTAACCTTTGGGGACGTCGCGATGGGGTGAGTCTGTTTATTTATTCCTCTTCATGCGGTGAGCTGGAGATACAGCGATTCAGAAAGCTCGCGGGCCTTGGCCAGCAGATGGATCTTTGGCGATGTCGCAGCGGAAAAGCCTGTTGAAACCCCTCGGACGATTATGTCGGCGGACCAGTCGTGATGGATCGGCGGGGCTCCGTGTCGGCAGTAGAGGGTCAGTAGAGGGTCCAGGCCAATTGGCAAATTAGGTATTTTTGGACCTCTTCGGGTAGTCGGGAGATGGGCTTAGCTCGAGGCTAGCTCCAGGCTAACTGGTGCTTGCTCTGGGACAGAGACGTTAGCCAGGAGTAGCCACTCGGATTGCAGCTAGCTATTTACGATGATCCGGTATAAAGCTTCAGAGCTTGCGGTAGGAATCCGGAGATGTGGTAGAGAAAAAGCAGTCTGATATGCTTTGGGTAGATGTCGCGCTGGTGTCCTAGTTAGCGTTGAAGACCGCTAGCAGTGGCTAGCTAGTAGCTAGTTAGCGGCTAGCTTCTGATGAGGGTTCCGATTCTAAAGCATAGAAAAAGCAGATCCGTACCACATTGGGTGATGCGGGTTGCAGGAGAGTATATTCAGCCTGTGGTTGGGAAGTGAGATTAAAATATGTACAAAATATATACGGAAAAAAAAGAGGAAAAAACTATATTTACACTATACAGGACGGGACAAGACAAAACACACGTCCGACTGCTACGCCATCTTGGATTAAGCAACTCCCATACCCATACCAGATGAAATCCGTCTAAAATGTGTTTGAAGTGAGAACAGCCAGAAGCACTGAAAGGTATACAGTATCATTCCCAGCTTGATTTCAGTCAATTAAATAAAGTATTGAGCCAGCCAGGAGTCGAAGCTAGAATTTTCTGATCCGTAGTCAGACATGTTATCCATTGCGCCTCTGGCCCCACGTCTAAGCTGAAGTCAGGTCACAGCTAGACCAGTGTACACAGTCATAGCGTCTGTCAACAACAAGGTTCCTTGGTTTTCTGTTTCAGATGCATATCTTAATTTGATCCTCCTGTTGTTGCATGAATTTTACTGCAGAGCAAGAAATGCAGCCATGAAGTGTATTCAACGTTTAAAAAGCTTTGTATAATTTGAATCTACATAACATGTCACATTTCCTGTTGCTGAGGGAATATTGTTGTGTTGTGTAAAACGTCTGTTGTTACACAAGTGCGTACCTAACGACAAGATATTCTTTCCCATACCGGGAGTTGAACCCGGGCCACCTGGGTGAAAACCAGGAATCCTAACCGCTAGACCATATGGGAAGACACATACTTAAAATACACATCACAGACAAATCTTTAAATGTTGACATTATGCCTGTTGGATTTAAAAGCTACATCTTTTTCTCAGAGATGTTGGGGAATGTCCAGATGAAATCCGTCTAAAATGTGTTTGAAGTGAGAACAGCCAGAAGCACTGAAAGGTATACAGTATCATTCCCAGCTTGATTTCAGTCAATTAAATAATGTATTGAGCCAGCCAGGAGTCGAACCTAGAATCTTCTGCTCCGTAGTCAGACACGTTATCCATTGCACCACTGGCCCCACGTCTAAGCTGAAGTCAGGTCACAGCTAGACCAGTGTACACAGTCATAGCGTCTGTCAAAAACAAGGTTCCTTGGTTTTCTGTTTCAGATGCATATCTTAATTTGATCCTCCTGTTGTTGCATGAATTTTACTGCAGAGCAAGAAATGTAGCCATGAAGTGTATTCAACGTTTAAAAAGCCTTGTATAATTTGAATCTACATAACATGTCACATTTCCTGAGGGAATATTGTTGTGTTGTGTGAAACTGCTGCATCTGTTGTTACACAAGTGCGTACCTAACGACAAGATATTCTTTCCCATACCGGGAGTTGAACCCGGGCCACCTGGGTGAAAACCAGGAATCCTAACCGCTAGACCATATGGGAAGACACATACTTAAAATACACATCACAGACAAATCTTTAAATGTTGACATTATGCCTGTTGGATTTAAAAGCTACATATTTTTTCTCAGAGATGTTGGGGAATGTCCAGATGAAATCCGTCTAAAATTGTTTGAAGTGAGAACAGCCAGAAGCACTGAAAGGTATACAGTATCATTCCCAGCTTGATTTCAGTCAATTAAATAATGTATTGAGCCAGCCAGGAGTCGAACCTAGAATCTTCTGATCCGTAGTCAGACACGTTATCCATTGCGCCACTGGCCCCACGTCTAAGCTGAAGTCAGGTCACAGCTAGACCAGTGTACACAGTCATAGCGTCTGTCAACAACAAGGTTCCTTGGTTTTCTGTTTCAGATGCATATCTTAATTTGATCCTCCTGTTGTTGCATGAATTTTACTGCAGAGCAAGAAATGCAGCCATGAAGTGTATTCAACGTTTAAAAAGCCTTGTATAATTTGAATCTACATAACATGTCACATTTCCTGAGGGAATATTGTTGTGTTGTGTGAAACTGCTGCATCTGTTGTTACACAAGTGCGTACCTAACGACAAGATATTCTTTCCCATACCGGGAGTTGAACCCGGGCCACCTGGGTGAAAACCAGGAATCCTAACCGCTAGACCATATGGGAAGACACATACTTAAAATACACATCACAGACAAATCTTTAAATGTTGACATTATGCCTGTTGGATTTAAAAGCTACATTTTTTTCTCAGAGATGTTGGGGAATGTCCAGATGAAATCCGTCTAAAATGTGTTTGAAGTGAGAACAGCCAGAAGCACTGAAAGGTATACAGTATCATTCCCAGCTTGATTTCAGTCAATTAAATAATGTATTGAGCCAGCCAGGAGTCGAACCTAGAATCTTCTGCTCCGTAGTCAGACACGTTATCCATTGCGCCACTGGCCCCACGTCTAAGCTGAAGTCAGGTCACAGCTAGACCAGTGTACACAGTCATAGCGTCTGTCAACAACAAGGTTCCTTGGTTTTCTGTTTCAGATGCATATCTTAATTTGATCCTCCTGTTGTTGCATGAATTTTACTGCAGAGCAAGAAATGCAGCCATGAAGTGTATTCAACGTTTAAAAAGCCTTGTATAATTTGAATCTACATAACATGTCACATTTCCTGTTGCTGAGGGAATATTGTTGTGTTGTGTGAAACTGCTGCATCTGTTGTTACACAAGTGCGTACCTAACGACAAGATATTCTTTCCCATACCGGGAGTTGAACCCGGGCCACCTGGGTGAAAACCAGGAATCCTAACCGCTAGACCATATGGGAAGATACATACTTAAAATACACATCACAGACAAATCTTTAAATGTTGACATTATGCCTGTTGGATTTAAAAGCTACATCTTTTTTTCTCAGAGATGTTGGGGAATGTCCAGATGAAATCCGTCTAAAATGTGTTTGAAGTGAGAACAGCCAGAAGCACTGAAAGGTATACAGTATCATTCCCAGCTTGATTTCAGTCAATTAAATAAAGTATTGAGCCAGCCAGGAGTGGAACCTAGAATTTTCTGATCCGTAGTCAGACACGTTATCCATTGCGCCACTGGCCCCACGTCTAAGCTGAAGTCAGGTCACAGCTAGACCAGTGTACACAGTCATAGCGTCTGTCAACAACAAGGTTCCTTGGTTTTCTGTTTCAGATGCATATCTTAATTTGATCCTCCTGTTGTTGCATGAATTTTACTGCAGAGCAAGAAATGCAGCCATGAAGTGTATTCAACGTTTAAAAAGCTTTGTATAATTTGAATCTACATAACATGTCACATTTATTTACATTTAAGTCTTTTAGCAGACGCTCTTATCCAGAGCGACTTACAGATATGGTGCTTTCACCTTATGACATCCAGTGGAACAGCTACTTTACAATAGTGCATCTAGGTCTTTTAAGGGGGGAGAGAAGGATTACTTTATCCTATCCTAGGTATTCCTTAAAGAGGTGGGGTTTCAGGTGTCTCCGGAAGGTGGTGATTGCCCGCTGTCCTGGCGTCGTGAGGGAGTTTGTTCCACCATTGGGGGGCCAGAGAAACAGTTTTGACTGGGCTGAAAACTGTACTTCCTCAGTGGTAGGGAGGCAGCAGGCCAGAGGTGGATGAACGCAGTGCCCTTGTTTGGGTCAATTAGGGCCTGATCAGAGCCTGGAGGAGTGAGGTGCTAGAATCTCACAGCTCCGTAGGCAAGCACCATGGTCTTGTAGCGGATACCTAAGCTCAACTGGAAGCCAGTGGAGAGAGCGGAGGAGCGGGGTGACGTGAGAGAACTTGGGAAGGTTGAACACCAACGGGCTGCGGCGTTCTGGATGAGTTGTAGGGGTTTAATGGCACAGGCAGGGAGCCCAGCCAACAGCGAGTTGCAGTAATCCAGACGGGAGATGACAAGTGCCTGGATTAGGACCTGCGCCGCTTCCTGTGTGAGGCAGGGTCGTATCTGCGGATGTTGTAGAGCATGAACCTACAGGAACGGGCCACCGCCTTGATGTTATTTGAGAACCCAGGGTGTTGTCCAGGATCACGCCAAGGTTCTTAGCGCCTGGGTGAACACAATGGAGTTGTCAACCGTGAGGCGAGATCATGGAACGGGCAGTCCTTCCCCGGGAGGAAGAGCAGCTCCGTCTTGTTGAGGTTCAGCTTGAGGTGATGATCCGTCATCCACACTGATATGTCTGCCAGACATGCAGAGATGCGATTCGCCACCTGGTCGTCAGAAGGGGGAAAGGAGAAAATTAATTGTGTGTACGTCTGCATAGCAATGATAGGAGAGAGACCATGTGAGGTTATGACAGAGCCAAGTGACTTGGTGTATAGCGAGAATAGGAGAGGGCCTAGAACAGAGCCCTGGGGGACACCAGTGGTGAGAGCACGTGGTGAGGAGACGGATTCTCGCCACGCCACCTGGTATTCAACTTTTATAGACCTGTCAGGTAATTTGCAATCAACAAGCGTGGTTTTCGCCGGAGATGCCCAACTCGGAGAGGGTGGAGAGGAGGATCTGATGGTTCACAGTATCGAAGGCAGCCGATAGGTCTAGAAGGATGAGAGCAGAGGAGAAGAGTTAGCTTTAGCAGTGCGGAGCGCCTCCGTGATACAGAGAAGAGCAGTCTCAGTTGAATGACTAGTCTTGAAACCTGACTGATTTGGATCAAGAAGGTCATTCTGAGAGAGATAGCGGGAGAGCTGGCCAAGGAACGGCACGTTCAAGAGTTTTGGAGAGAAAAGAAAGAAGGGATACTGGTCTGTAGTTGTTGACATCGGAGGGATCGAGTGTAGGTTTTTTCAGAAGGGGTGCAACTCTCGCTCTCTTGAAGACGGGAGGGACGAGCCAGCGGTCAGGGATGAGTTGATGAGCGAGGTGAGGTAAGGGAGAAGGTCACCGGAGATGGTCTGAGAAGAGAGGAGGGGATAGGGTCAAGCGGGCAGGTTGTTGGGCGGCTGATCCGTCACAAGACACGAGATGTCATCTGGAGACTGGGGAGAAAGAGGTCAGAGCACAGGGTAGGGCAGTGTAGCAGAACCAGTCGGTGTCGTTTGTCAACAACAAGGATCGGATTTCTGTTTCAGACCTTAATTTTCAAAATGGTTGATGAATTTCATCTGCAGAGCAGGAGGAGGGGGAAGGAGGATTCAAGAGGGAGGAGAAGGTTTAAAGAGCTTCCTATGGGTTGAGGCAGATGCTTGGAATTTAGAGTGGTAGAAAGTGGCTTTAGCAGCAGAGAGAGAAGAGGAAAATGTAGAGAGGAGGGAGTGAAAGGATGTCAGGTCCGCACGGAGGCGAGATATTCCTCCATTTCCTATACCGGCTGCCCGGAGCCCTGGGTGAGCTCGCAATGAGTCGTCGAGCCACGGAGCGGGAGGGAGGACCGACCGGCCTGGAGGATAGGGGACATAGAGAGTCAAAGGATGCAGAAAGGGAGGAGAGGAGGGTTGAGGAGGCAGAATCAGGAGATAGGTTGGAGAAGGTTTGAGCAGAGGGAAGAGATGATAGGATGGAAGAGGAGAGAGTAGCGGGGAGAGAGAGCGAAAGGTTGGGTCACAGATACCATCCCAGTAGGGGCAGTGTGGGAAGTGTTGGATGAGAGTTTCAGAGGGAAAAGGATACAAGGTAGTGGTCGGAGACTTGGAGGGGAGTTGCAAGGAGGTTAGTGGAGGAACAGCATCTAGTAAAGATGAGGTCATAGCGTATTGCCTGCCTTGTGAGTAGGGGGAAGGTGAGAGGGTGAGGTCAAAAGAGGAGAGGAGTGGAAAGAAGGAGGCAGAGAGGAATGAGTCAAAGGTAGACGTGGGGAGGTTAAAGTCGCCCAGAACTGTGAGAGGTGAGCCGTCCTCAGGAAAGGAGCTTATCAAGGCATCAAGCTCATTGATGAACTCTCCGAGGGAACCTGGAGGGCGATAAATGATAAGGATGTTAAGCTTGAAAGGGCTGGTAACTGTGACAGCATGGAATTCAAAGGAGGCGATAGACAGATGGGTAAGGGGAGAAAAATAGAATGACCACTTGGGAGAGATGAGGATCCCGGTGCCACCACCCCGCTTTTGACCAGAAGCTTGGGGTGTGCCAGATGCACGTGGGCGGACTAAAGAGAGCAGTAGGAGAGCGGTGTTGTCTGTGGTGATCCATCATTCCGCTTCAGAGCCAAGAAGTAAGGGACTGGAGGAGGCATAGGCTGAGATGAACTCTGCCTTGTTCCGCAGATCGGCAGTTCCAGAGGCTGTCCCCAGACCTGGAACTCCACGTGGGTCAGTGCGCGCTGGGACCACCAGATTAGGGTGCTGCGGCCATGCGGTGTGGAGCGTTTGTATGGTCTGTGCAGAGAGGAGAGAACAGGGATAGACAGACACATAGTTGACAGGCTAGAGAAGAGGCTACGCTAATGCAGAGGAGATTTGAATGACAAGTGGACTACATGTCCTGGGAATGTTCAGAAAGTTAACTGCTGTTACGTAGCAAGAATCTAATTGACTAAAATGATTAAAATGATAGAGTACTGCTGGGGTAGGCCAGCTGGTTGTTGACAAACCCTAATCAAGTAGACCGTTGAGTGGAAGTTTCTACAATCACAGACTTATCTTTAAATGCTGGCATTAGCAGTGTTGGATTTAAAAGTTACATTTTTTTCTCAGAGACAATGTTGGCTAGCTAACCAGAAAATCGCTCTAGACTAAAATGCATTTGAAACAAAGACGGCTATGTAGCTAGCTATGTAGCTAACTACGATCAAACAAATCACACCGTTGGGACTGTAATGAAATGACATGAAAAAGTGATACTACCTGTGGAGTCAAACGCGGAATTCTGACCGGAGTCAGAAAGTTCTATTCAGTAGCACGTTGGCTGGCTATTGGCTAGCTGAAGTCAGTGTCTCCTACGACCAGGACGACAAAATAGCTGGCTAGCTAACCTCGGTGAATTAAGATTTTCACTCTAAGACTACATATCACTTGATCCTCACAATTATCTTGAATTTTACTGAAGAGCAAGCAAAGACAACTATGTAGCTATCTAATACTACACTAAAAGCCTTGTTGAGTTTGAATTACTACAGTGCTACGGTAGCCGTGGGAATATTGCTAGCTGGCTGAAGCTGCTAGGCAGATGTTGTTACACAAGTACGATAATAACGACAATTATCACTCTTTCCCACACTCGGGAGCTGAACACAAATCTTGGAATCGAAACAGCAAAGACAACTATGGGAAGCTAGCTACTTAGCTACACATCACTAGACTAATCAAGTCGTTCAGTTATGCCTGTGATAGTTCAAAGCTACAGTGCTATGGTGAGAACAGCCAGAAGCCGGTGGGGTATGCTAGCTGGAAGCTGCTAAGATTGTTTGAGTGAGCAGCCAGAAGCACTGATAATAACAATTATCATTCTAAGACTTGACACTCTAAGCTAAACAATTATCTTGGATACGAAGACAGAACCTAGAATCAACTATGTAGTCAGACACGTTATCCATTGCTAGCCACTGCCCCACTAATCAAGTCGTTCAGTTGAGTGTGACAGTTCATAGTGCAACAAGAAGGTACCTTGGTTGGACAGTAGGAGATGCATATCTTAATTTGATTATCTTTGTTGCATGAACTTTTAGCTGCAGAGCAAGAAATGCTAAGATGAAGACAAATCAGACCGTTGTACTATAATGAAATGTTTGAAAGTTATACATAACATGCATTTCCTGTGGGAATATTGTTGTGTTGTGTGAAACTGCTGC
>NW_027038662.1:0-35189 GCF_034236695.1 Oncorhynchus nerka
TGACCGGCTGCACTCACAACACACTGACCGGCTGCACTCAAAACACACTGACCGGCTGCACTCAAAACACACTGACCGGCTGCACTCAAAACACACTGACCGGCTGCACTCACAACACACTGACCGGCTGCACTCACAACACACTGACCGGCTGCACTCACAACAGACTGACCGGCTGCACTCACAACACACTGACCGGCTGCACTCACAACACACTGACCGGCTGCACTCACAACACACTGACCGGCTGCACTCACAACACACTGACCGGCTGCACTCACAACACCCTGACCGGCTGCACTCACAACACACTGACCGGCTGCACTCAAAACACACTGACCGGCTGCACTCAAAACACACTGACCGGCTGCACTCAAAACACACTGACCGGCTGCACTCACAACACACTGACCGGCTGCACTCACAACACACTGACCGGCTGCACTCACAACACACTGACAGGCTGCACTCACAACACCCTGACCGGCTGCACTCAAAACACACTGACCGGCTGCACTCAAAACACACTGACCGACTGCACTCAAAACACACTGACCGGCTGCACTCACAACACACTGACCGGCTGCACTCACAACACACTGACCGGCTGCACTCACAACACCCTGACCGGCTGCACTCAAAACACACTGACCGGCTGCACTCAAAACACTATTGACTACCTCAAAACACACTGACCGGCTGCACTCACAACACACTGACCGGCTGCACTCACAACACACCCCCAGGCCCGGCTGACCGCTGCACTCACAAACAGCACTGACCGCCTGCACTCACAAACACACTGACCGGCTGCACTCACAACACCCTGACCGGCTGCACTCACAACACACTGACCGGCTGCACTCAAAACACACTGACCGGCTGCACTCACAACACTGACCGGCTGCACTCGCTGCACTCAAAACACACTGACCGCTGCACTCAAAACACACTGACCGGCTGCACTCAAAACACTGACCGCCGTACTCACAACACACTGACCGGCTGCACTCACAACACACTGACCGGCTGCACTCACAACACCCTGACCGGCTGCACTCACAACACACTGACTGCAACATCAGAGCAGAGTTAGTATAAGTGTAAACTGCATCCCAACATCATAACAATAGGCCACCAGGTCTACCTGCGTCTGAACAAGGACAGGAGACCAAGCTCACCAGCTGTCAGGAAATGTCAGGAAACTTGCAGGTGCCTTGGTGGAAGAGTGGGGTGACATCGCACAGCAAGAACTGGCAGATTTGGTGCAGTCCATGTGGAGGAGATGCACTGCAGTACTTAATGCAGCTGGTGGCCACCAGATACTGACTGTTACTTTGATTTTGACCCCCCCTTTGTTCAGGGACACCTCATTCCATTTCTGTTAGTCACATGTCTGTGGAACCTGTTCAGTTTATGTCTCAATTGTTGAATCTTGTTATATTCATACAAATATGTACACATGTTAAGTTTGCTGAAAATAAACGCAGTTGACAGTGAGAGGACGTTTTGTTTTTTTTCGCTGGGTTTATTATCTCAATGTATTGACTATGTAAAAAACCTGTCTGACTAGAATGATTAATGTCCTACAAAACCTTTTCAATTCTATGCGCTATACATTTCGCTAGAATTTTTGCATCTAACACTGAAGTGTAAAGGGGCCTCTATTGTTTTAATGGACTGGATCTTTATATTTACCAACTTGTATCCTGTTTCAGTAATAATGAAATCAGATCTTCTTGTTGAGTGTCTGATAATCTACGTTTTATAGGAGTGGATAAAACATGGTAATAACCACAGAACCAATGAGTACAACCACAAACCTCCACTGGTATGTCATCCAGCCCTGGAGTTTTCCCAGACTTAAAGGCTTTAATAGCATCAAGAAGTTCCTCCTCTGTAATTTACATTGACACGTGTCTTTCTGTACAGATGTTCATTTGGCATTATTATTAGAAAAAACATCCACTATCTTCTGTTAGAAGAGATGGAGGAGACTGAAACCAAAACATCTTTAAAGTACTTTACTTCCTCTTTCTAAATATCATTCGGTGAATCATGACTTCTGTTAGAAGAGATGGAGGAGACTGAAACCAAAACATGCTTAAAGTACTTTACTTCCTCTTTCTAAATATCATTCGGTGAATCATGACTTCTGTTAGAAGAGATGGAGGAGACTGAAACCAAAACATCTTTAAAGTACTTTACTTCCTCTTTCTAAATATCATTCGGTGAATCATGACTTCTGTTAGAAGAGATGGAGGAGACTGAAACCAAAACATGCTTAAAGTACTTTACTTCCTCTTTCTAAAAATCATTCGGTGAATCATGACTTCTGTTAGAAGAGATGGAGGAGACTGAAACCAAAACATCTTTAAAGTACTTTACTTCCTCTTTCTAAATATCATTCGGTGAATCATGACTTCTGTTAGAAGAGATGGAGAGACTGAAACCAAAACATGCTTAAAGTACTTTACTTCCTCTTTCTAAATATCATTCGGTGAATCATGACTTCTGTTAGAAGAGATGGAGGAGACTGAAACCAAAACATCTTTAAATTACTTTACTTCCTCTTTCTAAATATCATTCGGTGAATCATGACTTCTGTTAGAAGAGATGGAGGAGACTGAAACCAAAACATGCTTAAAGTACTTTACTTCCTCTTTCTAAATATCATTCGGTGAATCATGACTTCTGTTAGAAGAGATGGAGGAGACTGAAACCAAAACATCTTTAAAGTACTTTACTTCCTCTTTCTAAATATCATTCGGTGAATCATGACTTCTGTTAGAAGAGATGGAGGAGACTGAAACCAAAACATCTTTAAAGTACTTTACTTCCTCTTTCTAAATATCATTCGGTGAATCATGACTTCTGTTAGAAGAGATGGAGGAGACTGAAACCAAAACATCTTTAAGTACTTTACTTCCTCTTTCTAAATATCATTCGGTGAATCATGACTTCTGTTAGAAGAGATGGAGGAGACTGAAACAAAACATCTTTAAAGTACTTTACTTCCTCTTTCTAAATATCATTCGGTGAATCATGACTTCTGATGGAGGAGACTGAAACCAAAACATGCTTAAAGTACTTTACTTCCTCTTTCTAAAAATCATTCGGTGAATCATGACTTCTGTTAGAAGAGATGGAGGAGACTGAAACCAAAACATCTTAAAGTACTTTACTTCCTCTTTCTAAATATCATTCAGTGAATCATGACTTCTGTTAGAAGAGATGGAGGAGACTGAAACCAAAACATGCTTAAAGTACTTTACTTCCTCTTTCTAAATATCATTCGGTGAATCATGACTTCTGTTAGAAGAGATGGAGGAGACTGAAACCAAAACATGCTTAAAGTACTTTACTTCCTCTTTCTAAATATCATTCGGTGAATCATGACTTCTGTTAGAAGAGATGGAGAGACTGAAACCAAAACATGCTTAAAGTACTTTACTTCCTCTTTCTAAATATCATTCGGTGAATCATGACTTCTGTTAGAAGAGATGGAGGAGACTGAAACCAAAACATCTTTAAAGTACTTTACTTCCTCTTTCTAAATATCATTCGGTGAATCATGACTTCTGTTAGAAGAGATGGAGGAGACTGAAACCAAAACATGCTTAAAGTACTTTACTTCCTCTTTCTAAATATCATTCGGTGAATCATGACTTCTGTTAGAAGAGATGGAGGAGACTGAAACCAAAACATCTTTAAAGTACTTTACTTCCTCTTTCTAAAAATCATTCGGTGAATCATGACTTCTGTTAGAAGAGATGGAGGAGACTGAAACCAAAACATCTTTAAAGTACTTTACTTCCTCTTTCTAAATATCATTCGGTGAATCATGACTTCTGTTAGAAGAGATGGAGGAGACTGAAACAAAAACATCTTTAAAGTACTGCTTCCTCTTTCTAAAAATCATTCGGTGAATCATGACTTCTGTTAGAAGAGATGGAGGAGACTGAAACCAAAACATCTTTAAAGTACTTTACTTCCTCTTTCTAAATATCATTCGGTGAATCATGAGTGACTCCATTATTTGTAACGTAGGTTTCAGTAAATTATTTTTGGCATTTCATATGTTGAAGATTCAAAAATTATTTGGGTAAATTTTTCCCCAATATTCCATCCAGTTCGCTTTATTTTTTATAAAATATTACACTGGATCTGGATTTATAAAATATTACACTGGATCTGGATTTATAAAATATTACACTGGATCTGGATTTATAAAATATTACACTGGATCTGGATTTATAAAATATTACACTGGATCTGGATTTATAAAATATTACACTGGATCTGGATTTATAAAATATTACACTGGATCTTTGTTGAATAGGTTCCTCCATTTCTTTTTTTCTTCTTTTTTTATATATTGATGAACTAGCTCTAACTTGGGATAGACTTGATCATGATCACATGATAACATCTGACTTGGTATAGATCCAAGATGAGACTCTATCAGAGGTAAAGATGAGACTCTATCAGAGGTAAAGATGAGACTCTATCAGAGGTAAAGATGAGACTCTATCAGAGGTAAAGATGAGACTCTATCAGAGGTAAAGATGAGACTCTATCAGAGGTAAAGATGAGACTCTATCAGAGGTAAAGATGGGACTCTATCAGAGGTAAAGTCTACCATAAGGTCTGTAGATATGACCCAAGATGAGACTCTATCAGAGGTAAAGATGAGACTATCAGGGGTAAAGATGAGACTCTATCAGAGGTAAAGATGAGACTCTATCAGAGGTAAAGATGAGACTCTATCAGAGGTAAAGATGAGACTCTATCAGAGGTAAAGATGAGACTCTATCAGAGGTAAAAGATGAGACTCTATCAGAGGTAAGATGAGACTCTATCAGAGGTAAAGATGAGACTCTATCAGGGGTAAAGATGAGACTCTATCAGAGGTAAAGATGAGACTCTATCAGAGGTAAAGATGAGACTCTATCAGAGGTAAAGATGAGACTCTATTAGAGGTAAAGATGAGACTCTATCAGAGGTAAAGATGAGACTCTATCAGAGGTAAAGATGAGACTCTATCAGGGGTAAAGATGAGACTCTATCAGAGGTAAAGATGAGACTCTATCAGAGGTAAAGATGAGACTCTATCAGAGGTAAAGATGAGACTCTATCAGAGGTAAAGATGAGACTCTATCAGAGGTAAAGATGAGACTCTATCAGAGGTAAAGATGAGACTATCAGAGGTAAAGATGAGACTCTATCAGAGGTAAAGATGAGACTCTATCAGAGGTAAAGTCTACCATAAGGTCTGTAGATATGACCCAAGATGAGACTCTATCAGAGGTAAAGATGAGACTCTATCAGAGGTAAAGATGAGACTCTATCAGAGGTAAAGATGAGACTCTATCAGAGGTAAAGATGAGACTCTATCAGAGGTAAAGATGAGACTCTATCAGAGGTAAAGATGAGACTCTATCAGAGGTAAAGATGAGACTCTATCAGAGGTAAAGTCTACCATAAGGTCTGTAGATATGACCCAAGATGAGACTCTATCAGAGGTAAAGATGAGACTCTATCAGAGGTAAAGATGAGACTCTATCAGAGGTAAAGATGAGACTCTATCAGAGGTAAAGATGAGACTCTATCAGAGGTAAAGTCTACCATAAGGTCTGTAGATATGACCCAAGATGAGACTCTATCAGAGGTAAAGATGAGACTCTATCAGAGGTAAAGATGAGACTCTATCAGAGGTAAAAATGAGACTCTATCAGAGGTAAAGTCTACCATAAGGTCTGTAGATATGACCCAAGATGAGACTCTATCAGAGGTAAAGATGAGACTCTATCAGAGGTAAAGATGAGACTCTATCAGAGGTAAAGATGAGACTCTATCAGAGGTAAAGATGAGACTCTATCAGAGGTAAAGATGAGACTCTATCAGAGGTAAAGATGAGACTCTATCAGAGGTAAAGTCTACCATAAGGTCTGTAGATATGACCCAAGATGAGACTCTATCAGAGGTAAAGTCTACCATAAGGTCTGTAGATATGACCCAAGATGAGACTCTATCAGAGGTAAAGATGAGACTCTATCAGAGGTAAAGATGAGACTCTATCAGAGGTAAAGATGAGACTCTATCAGAGGTAAAGATGAGACTCTATCAAGGGTAAAGATGAGACTCTATCAGAGGTAAAGATGAGACTCTATCAGAAATAAAGATGAGACTCTATCAGAGGTAAAGATGAGACTCTATTAGAGGTAAAGATGAGACTCTATCAGAGGTAAAGATGAGACTCTATCAGAGGTAAAGATGAGACTCTATCAGAGGTAAAGTCTACCATAAGATCTGTAGATATGATCCAAGATGAGACTCTATCAGAGGTAAAGATGAGACTCTATCAGAGGTAAAGTCTACCATAAGGTCTGTAGATATGACCCAAGATGAGACTCTATCAGAGGTAAAGATGAGACTCTATCAGAGGTAAAGATGAGACTCTATCAGAGGTAAAGATGAGACTCTATCAGAGGTAAAGTCTACCATAAGGTCTGTAGATATGACCCAAGATGAGACTCTATCAGAGGTAAAGATGAGACTCTATCAGAGGTAAAGATGAGACTCTATCAGAGGTAAAAGTCTACCATAAGATCTGTAGATATGATCCAAGATGAGACTCTATCAGAGGTCAAGATGAGACTCTATCAGAGGTAAAGATGAGACTCTATCAGAGGTAAAGATGAGACTCTATCAGAGGTAAAGATGAGACTCTATCAGAGGTAAAGATGAGACTCTATCAGAGGTAAAGATGAGACTCTATCAGAGGTAAAGTCTACCATAAGGTCTGTAGATATGACCCAAGATGAGACTCTATCAGAGGTAAAGATGAGACTCTATCAGAGGTAAAGATGAGACTCTATCAGAGGTAAAGATGAGACTCTATCAGAGGTAAAGATGAGACTCTATCAAGGGTAAAGATGAGACTCTATCAGAGGTAAAGATGAGACTCTATCAGAAATAAAGATGAGACTCTATCAGAGGTAAAGATGAGACTCTATTAGAGGTAAAGATGAGACTCTATCAGAGGTAAAGATGAGACTCTATCAGAGGTAAAGATGAGACTCTATCAGAGGTAAAGTCTACCATAAGATCTGTAGATATGATCCAAGATGAGACTCTATCAGAGGTAAAGATGAGACTCTATCAGAGGTAAAGTCTACCATAAGGTCTGTAGATATGACCCAAGATGAGACTCTATCAGAGGTAAAGATGAGACTCTATCAGAGGTAAAGATGAGACTCTATCAGAGGTAAAGATGAGACTCTATCAGAGGTAAAGTCTACCATAAGGTCTGTAGATATGATCCAAGATGAGACTCTATCAGAGGTAAAGATGAGACTCTATCAGAGGTAAAGATGAGACTCTATCAGAGGTAAAGATGAGACTCTATCAGAGGTAAAGATGAGACTCTATCAGGGGTAAAGATGAGACTCTATCAGAGGTAAAGATGAGACTCTATCAGAGGTAAAGATGAGACTCTATCAGAGGTAAAGATGAGACTCTATTAGAGGTAAAGATGAGACTCTATCAGAGGTAAAGATGAGACTCTATCAGAGGTAAAGATGAGACTCTATCAGAGGTAAAGTCTACCATAAGATCTGTAGATATGATCCAAGATGAGACTCTATCAGAGGTAAAGATGAGACTCTATCAGAGGTAAAGTCTACCATAAGGTCTGTAGATATGACCCAAGATGAGACTCTATCAGAGGTAAAGATGAGACTCTATCAGAGGTAAAGATGAGACTCTATCAGAGGTAAAGATGAGACTCTATCAGAGGTAAAGTCTACCATAAGGTCTGTAGATATGATCCAAGATGAGACTCTATCAGAGGTAAAGATGAGACTCTATCAGAGGTAAAGATGAGACTCTATCAGAGGTAAAGATGAGACTCTATCAGAGGTAAAGATGAGACTCTATCAGGGGTAAAGATGAGACTCTATCAGAGGTAAAGATGAGACTCTATCAGAGGTAAAGATGAGACTCTATCAGAGGTAAAGATGAGACTCTATTAGAGGTAAAGATGAGACTCTATCAGAGGTAAAGATGAGACTCTATCAGAGGTAAAGATGAGACTCTATCAGAGGTAAAGTCTACCATAAGATCTGTAGATATGATCCAAGATGAGACTCTATCAGAGGTCAAGATGAGACTCTATCAGAGGTAAAGATGAGACTCTATCAGAGGTAAAGATGAGACTCTATCAGAGGTAAAGATGAGACTCTATCAGAGGTAAAGATGAGACTCTATCAGAGGTAAAGATGAGACTCTATCAGAGGTAAAGATGAGACTCTATCAGAGGTAAAGATGAGACTCTATCAGAGGTAAAGTCTACCATAAGGTCTGTAGATATGACCCAAGATGAGACTCTATCAGAGGTAAAGATGAGACTCTATCAGAGGTAAAGATGAGACTCTATCAGAGGTAAAGATGAGACTATCAGAGGTAAAGATGAGACTCTATCAGGGGTAAAGATGAGACTCTATCAGAGGTAAAGATGAGACTCTATCAGAGGAGACTCTATCAAGATGAGACTCTATTAGAGGTAAAGATGAGACTCTATCAGAGGTAAAGATGAGACTCTATCAGAGGTAAAGATGAGACTCTATCAGAGGTAAAGTCTACCATAAGATCTGTAGATATGATACAAGATGAGACTCTATCAGAGGTAAAGATGAGACTCTATCAGAGGTAAAGTCTACCATAAGGTCTGTAGATATGACCCAAGATGAGACTCTATCAGAGGTAAAGATGAGACTCTATCAGGGGTAAAGATGAGACTCTATCAGAGGTAAAGATGAGACTCTATCAGAGGTAAAGATGAGACTCTATCAGAGGTAAAGATGAGACTCTATTAGAGGTAAAGATGAGACTCTATCAGAGGTAAAGATGAGACTCTATCAGAGGTAAAGATGAGACTCTATCAGAGGTAAAGTCTACCATAAGATCTGTAGATATGATCCAAGATGAGACTCTATCAGAGGTCAAGATGAGACTCTATCAGAGGTAAAGATGAGACTCTATCAGAGGTAAAGATGAGACTCTATCAGAGGTAAAGATGAGACTCTATCAGAGGTAAAGATGAGACTCTATCAGAGGTAAAGATGAGACTCTATCAGAGGTAAAGATGAGACTCTATCAGAGGTAAAGATGAGACTCTATCAGAGGTAAAGATGAGACTCTATCAGAGGTAAAGATGAGACTCTATCAGAGGTAAAGATGAGACTCTATCAGAGGTAAAGATGAGACTCTATCAGAGGTAAAGTCTACCATAAGGTCTGTAGATATGACCCAAGATGAGACTCTATCAGAGGTAAAGATGAGACTTATCAGAGGTAAAGATGAGACTCTATCAGAGGTAAAGATGAGACTCTATCAGAGGTAAAGATGAGACTCTATCAGAGGTAAAAAGATGAGACTCTATCAGAGGTAAAGATGAGACTCTATCAGAGGTAAAGATGAGACTCTATCAGAGGTAAAGTCTACCATAAGGTCTGTAGATATGACCCAAGATGAGACTCTATCAGAGGTAAAGATGAGACTCTATCAGAGGTAAAGATGAGACTCTATCAGAGGTAAAGATGAGACTCTATCAGAGGTAAAGTCTACCATAAGGTCTGTAGATATGACCCAAGATGAGACTCTATCAGAGGTAAAGATGAGACTCTATCAGAGGTAAAGATGAGACTCTATCAGAGGTAAAAATGAGACTCTATCAGAAAAGTCTACCATAAGGTCTGTAGATATGACCCAAGATGAGACTCTATCAGAGGTAAAGATGAGACTCTATCAGAGGTAAAGATGAGACTCTATCAGAGGTAAAGATGAGACTCTATCAGAGGTAAAGATGAGACTCTATCAGAGGTAAAGATGAGACTCTATCAGAGGTAAAGATGAGACTCTATCAGAGGTAAAGTCTACCATAAGGTCTGTAGATATGACCCAAGATGAGACTCTATCAGAGGTAAAGTCTACCATAAGGTCTGTAGATATGACCCAAGATGAGACTCTATCAGAGGTAAAGATGAGACTCTATCAGAGGTAAAGATGAGACTCTATCAGAGGTAAAGTCTACCATAAGGTCTGACAGTCTGTTCTGTTGTTGTTTGGGTTCTCCATGGGATTTCACATTCAGTGTGTAGCACAGCACCCTACAGGATAGTTAGGCTGCACTGTCATCAGTCCTCAGACCCCACACCCAGGTGGAGAGGCTTATAGAAAGAGACAAGAGAAAGAGCACCGCATTGATGGGGGGGACAACCTTTATTACATCACACTAGAGGCTTCCAGTATGTGTTTAATAGCAGTGTGAGGTGGTGGTAGCAGGGAGGAGACAGTGAGAGGTGATTGGCTAGGTCCTCCTGGTGATGTGGTCATAGATGACGACTTGGCTGTAGAGTTCAGACTGGAGGGGCGTCCTGGACGAGTTGTCTCCAGGTGAGGCCTACAGAGGAAACAAACACCAGGTGAGGTCTACAGAGGAAACAAACACCAGGTGAGGTCTACAGAGGAAACAAACACCAGGTGAGGTCTACAGAGGAAACAAACACCAGGTGAGGCCTACAGAGGAAACAAACACCAGGTGAAGCCTACAGAGGAAACAAACACCAGGTGAGGTCTACAGAGGAAACAAACACCAGGTGAGGTCTACAGAGGAAACAAACACCAGGTGAGGCCTACAGAGGAAACAAACACCAGGTGAAGAGGAAACAAACTACAGAGGAAACAAACACCAGGTGAGGTCTACAGAGGAAACAAACACCAGGTGAGGTCTACAGAGGAAACAAACACCAGGTGAGGTCTACAGAGGAAACAAACACCAGGTGAGGTCTACAGAGGAAACAAACACCAGGTGAGGTCTACAGAGGAAACAAACACCAGGTGAGGTCTACAGAGGAAACAAACACCAGGTGAGGTCTACAGAGGAAACAAACACCAGGTGAGGCCTACAGAGGAAACAAACACCAGGTGAAGCCTACAGAGGGAAACAAACACCAGGTGAGGTCTACAGAGGAAACAAACACCAGGTGAGGTCTACAGAGGAAACAAACACCAGGTGAGGCCTACAGAGGAAACAAACACCAGGTGAAGATGGAAACAAACTACAGAGGAAACAAACACCAGGTGAGGTCTACAGAGGAAACAAACACCAGGTGAGGTCTACAGAGGAAACAAACACCAGGTGAGGCAAACACCAGGTACAGAGGAAACAAACACCAGGTGAGGTCTACAGATGAAACAAACACCAGGTGAGGTCTACAGAGGAAACAAACACCAGGTGAGGTCTACAGAGGAAACAAACACCAGGTGAGGTCTACAGAGGAAACAAACACCAGGTGAGTCTACAGAGGAAACAAACACCAGGTGAGGCCTACAGAGGAAACAAACACCAGGTGAGGTCTACAGAGGAAACAAACACCAGGTGAGGCCTACAGAGGAAACAAACACCAGGTGAGGCCTACAGAGGAAACAAACACCAGGTGAGGTCTACAGAGGTGAAACAAACACCAGGTGAGGCCTACAGAGGAAACAAACACCAGGTGAGGCCTACAGAGGAAACAAACACCAGGTGAGGTCTACAGAGGAAACAAACACCAGGTGAGGTCTACAGAGGAAACAAACACCAGGTGAGGCCTACAGAGGAAACAAACACCAGGTGAGGCCTACAGAGGAAACAAACACCAGGTGAGGTCTACAGAGGAAACAAACACCAGGTGAACAAACACCAGGTGAGGTCTACAGATGGGTCAGAGAAACAAACACAGGTGAGGTCTACAGAGGAAACAAACACCAGGTGAGGTCTACAGAGGAAACAAACACCAGGTGAGGTCTACAGAGGAAACAAACACCAGGTGAGGTCTACAGAGGAAACAAACACCAGGTGAGGTCTACAGAGGAAACAAACACCAGGTGAGGTCTACAGAGGAAACAAACACCAGGTGAGGCCACCAGGTGAGGTCAGAGGAAACAAACACCAGGTGAGGTCTACAGAGGAAACAAACACCAGGTGAGGTCTACAGAGGAAACAAACACCAGGTGAGGTCTACAGAGGAAACAAACACCAGGTGAGGTCTACAGAGGAAACAAACACCAGGTGAGGCCTACAGAGGAAACAAACACCAGGTGAGGTCTACAGAGGAAACAAACACCAGGTGAGGTCTACAGAGGAAACAAACACCAGGTGAGGTCTACAGAGGAAACAAACACCAGGTGAGGTCTACAGAGGAAACAAACACCAGGTGAGGTCTACAGAGGAAACAAACACCAGGTGAGGTCTACAGAGGAAACAAACACCAGGTGAGGCCTACAGAGGAAACAAACACCAGGTGAGGTCTACAGAGGAAACAAACACCAGGTGAGGTCTACAGAGGAAACAAACACCAGGTGAGGTCTACAGAGGAAACAAACACCAGGTGAGGTCTACAGAGGAAACAAACACCAGGTGAGGTCTACAGAGGAAACAAACACCAGGTGAGGTCTACAGAGGAAACAAACACCAGGTGAGGCCTACAGAGGAAACAAACACCAGGTGAGGTCTACAGAGGAAACAAACACCAGGTGAGGTCTACAGAGGAAACAAACACCAGGTGAGGTCTACAGATGGCAGGAACACCAAGTGAGGTCTACAGAGGAAACAAACACCAGGTGAGGTCTACAGAGGAAACAAACACCAGGTGAGGTCTACAGAGGAAACAAACACCAGGTGAGGTCTACAGAGGAAACAAACACCAGGTGAGGTCTACAGAGGAAACAAACACCAGGTGAGGCCTACAGAGGAAACAAACACCAGGTGAGGCCTAAAGAGGAAACAAACACCAGGTGAGGTCTACAGAGGAAACAAACACCAGGTGAGGTCTACAGAGGAAACAAACACCAGGTGAGGTCTACAGAGGAAACAAACACCAGGTGAGGTCTACAGATGAAACAAACACCAGGTGAGGTCTACAGAGGAAACAAACACCAGGTGAGGCCTACAGAGGAAACAAACACCAGGTGAGGTCTACAGAGGAAACAAACACCAGGTGAGGTCTACAGAGGAAACAAACACCAGGTGAGGTCTACAGAGGAAACAAACACCAGGTGAGGTCTACAGAGGAAACAAACACCAGGTGAGGTCTACAGATGGCAGGAACACCAGGTGAGGCCTACAGAGGAAACAAACACCAGGTGAGGTCTACAGATGAAACAAACACCAGGTGAGGTCTACAGAGGAAACAAACACCAGGTGAGGCCTACAGAGGAAACAAACACCAGGTGAGGCCTACAGATGGCAGGAACACCAGGTGAGGCCTACAGACGGCAGGAACACCAGGTGAGGCCTACAGACAGCAGGGTTAGAGGAGAAACACTGTTGGGAAATATCCCCAAATCCTTTGAACTAGATTATTAGATTACTCAATTAACTAAATGAACTCAGAGTAATTGTTTTAGAATTTACAATGTTTTTAAAATCCAACAAGGTCCAAAAGCCAAAAACAACCTGTATCCTAGCTAGAGGATGTTATCAGACATGTCTATAGTTTTCAGAACATCCTGCTTTTTAAAGATTTGGTCGTTTCTGGGCCTGGCTAAACATATTTCCCAGGGTGACTTGGGCCCCTCCACCCAGATTACATAAAGAGGTGTGAGCATGGGAGCAGCTGAGGCCCCTCCACCCAGATTACATAAAGAGGTGTGAGCATGGGAGCAGCTGGGGCCCCTCCACTCAGATTACATAAAGTGGTGTGAGCATGGGAGCCCCTCCACTCAGATTACATAAAGTGGTGTGAGCATGGGAGCAGATGAGGCCCCTCCACCCAGATTACATAAAGAGGTGTGAGCATGGGAGCAGCTGGGGCCCCTCCACTCAGATTACATAAAGTGGTGTGAGCATGGGAGCAGCTGGGGCCCCTCCACCCAGATTACATAAAGAGGTGTGAGCATGGGAGCAGCTGGGGCCCCTCCACTCAGATTACATAAAGTGGTGTGAGCATGGGAGCCCCTCCACTCAGATTACATAAAGTGGTGTGAGCATGGGAGCAGATGAGGCCCCTCCACCCAGATTACATAAAGAGGTGTGAGCATGGGAGCAGCTGGGGCCCCTCCACCCAGATTACATAAAGAGGTGTGAGCATGGGAGCAGCTGGGGCCCCTCCACTCAGATTACATAAAGAGGTGTGAGCATGGGAGCAGCTGGATACCCTCCACCCAGATTACATAAAGAGGTGTGAGCATGGGAGCAGCTGAGGCCCCTCCACCCAGATTACATAAAGAGGTGTGAGCATGGGAGCAGATGGGGCCCCTCCACCCAGATTACATAAAGAGGTGTGAGCATGGGAGCAGCTGAGGCCCCTCCACCCAGATTACATAAAGAGGTGTGAGCATGGGAGCAGCTGGGGCCCCTCCACCCAGATTACATAAAGTGGTGTGAGCATGGGAGCAGGGGGGCCCCTCCACTCAGATTACATAAAGAGGTGTGAGCATGGGAGCAGCTGAGGCCCGTCCACCCAGATTACATAAAGTGTGAGCATGGGAGCAGCTAGATACCCTCCACCCAGATTACATAAAGCGTGAGCATGGGAGCAGCTAGATACCCTCCACCCAGATTACATAAAGCGTGAGCATGGGAGCAGCTGGGGCCCCTCCACTCAGATTACATAAAGCGTGAGCATGGGAGCAGATGGGGCCCCTCCACCCAGATTACATAAAGCGTGAGCATGGGAGCAGCTGGGGCCCCTCCACTCAGATTACATAAAGCGTGAGTATGGGAGCAGCTGGGACCCCTCCACCCAGATTACATAAAGAAGTGTGAGCATGGGGGCCCCTCCACCCAGATTACATAAAGCGTGAGCATGGGAGCAGCTGGGGCCCCTCCACCCAGATTACATAAAGAGGTGTGAGCATGGGGCCCCTCCACCCAGATTACATAAAGCGTGAGCATGGGAGCAGCTGGGGCCCCTCCACCCAGATTACATAAAGAGGTGTGAGCATGGGGCCCCTCCACCCAGATTACATAAAGCGTGAGCATGGGAGCAGATGGGGCCCCTCCACCCAGATTACATAAAGAGGTGTGAGCATGGGGCCCCTCCACCCAGATTACATAAAGCGTGAGCATGGGAGCAGCTGGGGCCCCTCCACTCAGATTACATAAAGCGTGAGCATGGGAGCAGCTGGGTCCCCTCCACCCAGATTACATAAAGAGGTGTGAGCATGGGAGCAGCTGAGGCCCCTCCACCCAGATTACATAAAGTGGTGTGAGCATGGGAGCAGATGGGGCCCCTCCACCCAGATTACATAAAGAGGTGTGAGCATGGGAGCAGATGAGGCCCCTCCACCCAGATTACATAAAGAGGTGTGAGCATGGGAGCAGCTGGGGCCCCTCCACCCACACAAAAATTGTCCAGTTGTGTGGATGATTCTACAATGTTTCTAATAGGGTGCAAAAAAATCATTCCCAGATCACATTTAGTCTGTTCTATAAACATTCCCAGATCACATTTAGTCTGTTCTATAAACATTCCCAGATCACATTTTGTCTGTTCTTTAAACATTCCCAGATCACATTTTGTCTGTTCTATAAACATTCCCAGATCACATTTTGTCTGTTCTTTAAACATTCCCAGATCACATTTTGTCTGTTCTTTAAACATTCCCAGATCACATTTTGTCTGTTCTTTAAACATTCCCAGATCACATTTTGTCTGTTCTTTAAACATTCCCAGATCACATTTTGTCTGTTCTTTAAACATTCCCAGATCACATTTTGTCTGTTCTATAAACATTCCCAGAATGCTTATTTAAGCAACGTTGTGAAGATATGACTGGAGATAGATTCCCAAAACACAAACTGTCCAGTTCTGCTGATATTCATAATGTTTGTATCAGGGTGCACAAAACGTTTCCTTGATGTTGACAGAATGTTGACAGAACAGTCTTTCTGAGTTCTTTAAAGGTTCCCATGTTGACAGAAGGTTGACAGAGCAGCTGTGATGTGGGAACCTTTAAAGAACATACAACATGTGATCTGGGAAGGTTCTTGCAACATCAGGCAAACATTCTATAATCATCACCACGGCTGGGTCTGTGCTTTGCCACGGCTGGGTCTGTGCCACGGCTGGGTCTGTGCCTTGCCACGGCTGGGTCTGTGCTTTGCCACGGCTGGGTCTGTGCCTTGCCACGGCTGGGTCTGTGCTTTGCCACGGCTGGGTCTGTGCCTTGCCACGGCTGGGTCTGTGCCACGGCTGGGTCTGTGCCTTGCCACGGCTGGGTCTGTGCCACGGCTGGGTCTGTGCCACGGCTGGGTCTGTGCTTTGCCACGGCTGGGTCTGTGCCTTGCCACGGCTGGGTCTGTGCCTTGCCACGGCTGGGTCTGTGCCACGGCTGGGTCTGTGCCTTGCCACGGCTGGGTCTGTGCCTTGCCACGGCTGGGTCTGTGCCACGGCTGGGTCTGTGCCTTGCCACGGCTGGGTCTGTGCTTTGCCACGGCTGGGTCTGTGCCTTGCCACGGCTGGGTCTGTGCCTTGCCACGGCCGGGTCTGTGCCTTGCCACGGCCGGGTCTGCGTTGGGTCTGGGTTGAGCTGGGCTGGGTTGAGCTGGGCTGGGTTGAACTGGGCTGGGTTGAGCTGGGCTGGGTTGAGCTGGGCTGGGGCATTGCCATGCTGTTCAGGACTGGGCTGGGTTCTGGGCATGTGGGTGGTTGCTGGTTGCTCTGTCTGGCTTCCAGGGCCTCTAGTGTTTTAATAAGCAGCCTGGTCTGCTCTACTCTGCGTTGCTCTGGTCGGGGCTGGGCGGTGCTGGTCGGGGCTGGGCGGTGCTGGTCGGGGCTGGGCGGTGCTCAACCGCAGTTGGAGCGATTATGATTTCGCCCCTTAACAGCAGAACTCAACAACACAGCAGAACTCAATATGTCCCTAAAGCTCAGTTTGCAACTCATGTTCAAAACAGTTGTGCTGCTCCACAAAGCTCCTTCCCTTCCCACTCTGCCCCCAGCAGAGAGGAAAGAGATCTACGTTAACACCCAGAACTAGCAGACAGTGGATTAGGGTGGAGTTACCTTGTAGAACCCTGTGTTTAACGACAGTCAGCAGGGGACCTAACTCTGTCTGTCTGTCTGTCTGTCTGTCTGTCTGTCTGTCTGTCTGTCTGTCTGTCTGTCTGTCTGTCTGTATGTCTGTCTGTCTGTCTGTCTGTCTGTCTGTCTGTCTGTCTGTCTGTCTGTCTGTCTGTCTGTCTGTCTGACAGTCAGCAGGGGACCTAACTCTGTCTGTCTGTCTGACAGTCAGCAGGGGACCTAACTCTGTCTGTCTGTCTGTCTGTCTGACAGTCAGCAGGGGACCTAACTCTGTCTGTCTGTCTGTCTGTCTGTCTGTCTGACAGTCAGCAGGGGACCTAACTCTGTCTGTCTGTCTGTCTGACAGTCAGCAGGGGACCTAACTCTGTCTGTCTGTCTGTCTGTCTGTCTGTCTGTCTGTCTGTCTGTCTGTCTGTCTGTCTGTCTGTCTGTCTGTCTGTCTGTCTGTCTGTCTGACAGTCAGCAGGGGACCTAACTCTGTCTGTCTGTCTGTCAGTCAGCAGGGGACCTAACTCTGTCTGTCTGTCTGACAGTCAGCAGGGGACCTAACTCTGTCTGTCTGTCTGACAGTCAGCAGGGGACCTAACTCTGTCTGTCTGACAGCAGCACCCTCTCTCTCTCTCTCTCTCTCTCTCTCTCTCTCTCTGGGAAACATAGACCAGAGGAGAGCACAACACCATCACACCACATAGCCTACCTTAGGGTCCACGTTGAGAATCTTTCTGTCTGTCTTGTTCTTAAAAAGCAGACCACTGGAGTTCTCAGCGATCACCTGGTAGTTAGCGCTGACATTGGACGTGGACACCTGGGTCTCCCAGTTGTAGAAGCTAGGAACAAATAGAAAGTGTTAGTTCATTAAATAATACAACTTCCTAATTGGTTTCTACAGATAACTAGTAATAGTAGTGTTATATTTCTATCTATATTCTATACTAGTCATGTTGAACTTCTATACTAGTCATGTTGAACTTCTATACTAGTCATGTAGAACAGGTCTATATTCTATACTAGTCATGTTGAACAGGTCTATATTCTATACTAGTCATGTTGAACTTCTATACTAGTCATGTAGAACAGGTCTATATTCTATACTAGTCATGTAGAACAGGTCTATATTCTATACTAGTCATGTTGAACTTCTATACTAGTCATGTAGAACAGGTCTATATGCTATACTAGTTATGTTGAACAGGTCTATATTCTATACTAGTCATGTTGAACTTCTATACTAGTCATGTAGAACAGGTCTATATTCTATACCAGTTATGTAGAACAGGTCTATATTCTATACCAGTCATGTAGAACAGGTCTATATTCTATACTAGTCATGTAGAACAGGTCTATATTCTATACTAGTCATGTAGAACAGGTCTATATTCTATACTAGTCATGTTGAACAGGTCTATATTCTATACTAGTCATGTAGAACAGGTCTATATTCTATACTAGTCATGTAGAACAGGTCTATATTCTATACTAGTCATGTAGAACAGGTCTATATTCTATACTAGTTATGTAGAACAGGTCTATATTCTATACTAGTTATGTAGAACAGGTCTATATTCTATACTAGTTATGTAGAACAGGTCTATATTCTATACTAGTTATGTAGAACAGGTCTATATTCTATACTAGTCATGTTGAACAGGTCTATATTCTATACTAGTCATGTTGAACAGGTCTATATTCTATACTAGTCATGTAGAACAGGTCTATATTCTATACTAGTCATGTTGAACAGGTCTATATTCTATACATAGCAGGCTATTACATCATCCAGCCTTCCAGCAGGAGCGGTTATTTAACAGCTGGGTATTAAACAAGGTGACTTAGTCCATTAACATAAAAGGAAAGCAAGGAACCACAGCGCAAGGGGGAGGAGTCTGTATCCTATTTGGTGTGAGGTGCTGTTGGAGTAGAATAGTAGACAGGGGTCTGTTTCTTATTTGGTGTGAGGTGCTGTTGGAGTAGAGTAGCAGACAGGAGTCTGTTTCCTATTTGGTGTGAGGTGCTGTTGGAGTAGAATAGTAGACAGGGGTCTGTTTCTGTAATTAGATTAGACTATCATAACCAGGGAGTGTACACTACATTAGACTATCATAACCAGGGAGTGTACACTACATTAGACTATCATAACCAGGGAGTGAACACTACATTAGACTATCATAACGAGGGAGTGAACACTACATTAGACTAGACTATCATAACCAGGGAGTGAACACTACATTAGACTATCATAACCAGAGAGTGAACACTACATTAGACTAGACTATCATAACCAGGGAGTGAACACTACATTAGACTAGACTATCATAACCAGGGAGTGTACACTACATTAGACTATCATAACCAGGGAGTGAACACTACATTAGACTAGACTATCATAACCAGGGAGTGTACACTACATTAGACTATCATAACCAGGGAGTGAACACTACATTAGACTATCATAACCAGGGAGTGAACACTACATTAGACTGGACTATCATAACCAGGGAGTGAACACTACATTAGACTGGACTATCATAACCAGGGAGTGAACACTACATTAGACTATCATAACCAGAGAGTGAACACTACATTAGACTAGACTATCATAACCAGGGAGTGAACACTACATTAGACTATCATAACCAGGGAGTGAACACTACATTAGACTAGACTATCATAACCAGGGAGTGAACACTACATTAGACTATCATAACCAGGGAGTGAACACTACATTAGACTAGACTATCATAACCAGGGAGTGAACACTACATTAAACTAGACAATCATAACCAGGGAGTGAACACTACATTAGACTATCATAACCAGGGAGTGAACACTACATTAGACTAGACTATCATAACCAGGGAGTGAACACTACATTAGACTAGACTATCATAACCAGGGAGTGAACACTACATTAGACTATCATAACCAGGGAGTGAACACTACATTAGACTATCATAACCAGGGAGTGAACACTACATTAGACTAGACTATCATAACCAGGGAGTGAACACTACATTAGACTGGACTATCATAACCAGGGAGTGAACACTACATTAGACTGGACTATCATAACCAGGGAGTGAACACTACATTAGACTATCATAACCAGAGAGTGAACACTACATTAGACTATCATAACCAGGGAGTGAACACTACATTAGACTAGACTATCATAACCAGGGAGTGAACACTACATTAGACTATCATAACCAGGGAGTGAACACTACATTAGACTAGACTATCATAACCAGGGAGTGAACACTACATTAGACAATCATAACCAGGGAGTGAACACTACATTAGACTATCATAACCAGGGAGTGAACACTACATTAGACTAGACTATCATAACCAGGGAGTGAACACTACATTATACTATCATAACCAGGGAGTGTACACTACATTAGACTATCATAACCAGAGAGTGAACACTACATTAGACTAGACTATCATAACCAGGGAGTGAACACTACATTAGACTAGACTATCATAACCAGGGAGTGAACACTACATTAGACTGGACTATCATAACCAGGGAGTGAACACTACATTAGACTATCATAACCAGGGAGTGAACACTACATTAGACTATCATAACCAGGGAGTGAACACTACATTAGACTAGACTATCATAACCAGGGAGTGAACACTACATTAGACTGGACTATCATAACCAGGGAGTGAACACTACATTAGATTAGACTATCATAACCAGGGAGTGAACACTACATTAGACTAGACTATCATAACCAGGGAGTGAACACTACATTAGACTAGACTATCATAACCAGGGAGTGAACACTACATTAGACTATCATAACCAGGGAGTGAACACTACATTAGACTATCATAACCAGGGAGTGAACACTACATTAGACTAGACTATCATAACCAGGGAGTGAACACTACATTAGACTATCATAACCAGGGAGTGAACACTACATTAGACTAGACTATCATAACCAGGGAGTGAACACTACATTAGACTGGACTATCATAACCAGGGAGTGTACACTACATTAGACTATAATAACCAGGGAGTGAACACTACATTAGACTAGACTATCATAACCAGGGAGTGAACACTACATTAGACTATCATAACCAGGGAGTGAACACTACATTAGACTATCATAACCAGGGAGTGAACACTACATTAGACTAGACTATCATAACCAGGGAGTGGACACTACATTAGACTGGACTATCATAACCAGGGAGTGAACACTACATTAGACTAGACTATCATAACCAGGGAGTGAACACTACATTAGACTATCATAACCAGGGAGTGAACACTACATTAGACTAGACTATCATAACCAGGGAGTGAACACTACATTAGACTAGACTATCATAACCAGGGAGTGAACACTACATTAGACTATCATAACCAGGGAGTGAACACTACATTAGACTAGACTATCATAACCAGGGAGTGAACACTACATTAGACTAGACTATCATAACCAGGGAGTGAACACTACATTAGACTAGACTATCATAACCAGGGAGTGAACACTACATTAGACTAGACTATCATAACCAGGGAGTGAACACTACATTAGACTATCATAACCAGGGAGTGAACACTACATTAGACTAGACTATCATAACCAGGGAGTGAACACTACATTAGACTGGACTATCATAACCAGAGAGTGAACACTACATTAGACTATCATAACCAGGGAGTGAACACGAGAGCTTCTGGTCAGCGGGGTGGTGGCACCGGGATCCTCATCTCTCCCAAGTGGTCATTCTCTCTTTCTCCCCTTACCCATCTGTCTATCGCCTCCTTTGAATTCCATGCTGTCACAGTTACCAGCCCTTTCAAGCTTAACATCCTTATCATTTATCGCCCTCCAGGTTCCCTCGGAGAGTTCATCAATGAGCTTGATGCCTTGATAAGCTCCTTTCCTGAGGACGGCTCACCTCTCACAGTTCTGGGCGACTTTAACCTCCCCACGCCTACCTTTGACTCATTCCTCTCTGCCTCCTTCATTCCACTCCTCTCCTCTTTTGACCTCACCCTCTCACCTTCCCCCCCTACTCACAAGGCAGGAAATACGCTCGACCTCATCTTTACTAGATGCTGTTCTTCCACTAACCTCGTTGCAACTCCCCTCCAAGTCTCCGACCACTACCTTGTATCCTTTTCCCTCTCGCTCTCATCCAACACTTCCCACACTGCCCCTACTCGGATGGTATCGCGCCGTCCCAACCTTCGCTCTCTCTCCCCCGCTACTCTCTCCTCTTCCATCCTATCATCTCTTCCCTCTGCTCAAACCTTCTCCAACCTATCTCCTGATTCTGCCTCCTCAACCCTCCTCTCCTCCCTTTCTGCATCCTTTGACTCTCTATGTCCCCTATCCTCCAGGCCGGCTCGGTCCTCCCCTCCCGCTCCGTGGCTCGACGACTCATTGCGAGCTCACAGAACAGGGCCCGGGCCACCCGAGCGGAAATGGAGGAAAACTCGCCTCCCTGCGGACCTGACATCCTTTCACTCCCTCCTCTCTACATTTTCCTCTTCTCTCTCTGCTGCTAAAGCCACTTTCTACCACTCTAAATTCCAAGCATCTGCCTCTAACCCTAGGAAGCTCTTTGCAACCTTCTCCTCCCTCCTGAATCCTCCTCCCCCTCCCCCCTCCTCCTCTCTGCAGATGACTTCGTCAACCATTTTGAAAAGAAGGTCGACGACATCCGATCCTCGTTTGCTAAGTCAAACGACACCGCTGGTTCTGCTCACACTGCCCTACCCTGTGCTCTGACCTCTTTCTCCCCTCTCTCTCCAGATGAAATCTCGCGTCTTGTGACGGCCGGCCGCCCTACAACCTGCCCGCTTGACCCTATCCCCTCCTCTCTTCTCCAGACCATTTCCGGAGACCTCCCTTACCTCACCTCGCTCATCAACTCATCCCTGACCGCTGGCTACGTCCCTTCCGTCTTCAAGAGAGCGAGAGTTGCACCCCTTCTGAAAAAACCTACACTCGATCCCTCCGATGTCAACAACTACAGACCAGTATCCCTTCTTTCTTTTCTCTCCAAAACTCTTGAACGTGCCGTCCTTGGCCAGCTCTCCCGCTATCTCTCTCAGAATGACCTTCTTGATCCAAATCAGTCAGGTTTCAAGACTAGTCATTCAACTGAGACTGCTCTTCTCTGTATCACGGAGGCGCTCCGCACTGCTAAAGCTAACTCTCTCTCCTCTGCTCTCATCCTTCTAGACCTATCGGCTGCCTTCGATACTGTGAACCATCAGATCCTCCTCTCCACCCTCTCCGAGTTGGGCATCTCCGGCGCGGCCCACGCTTGGATTGCGTCCTACCTGACAGGTCGCTCCTACCAGGTGGCGTGGCGAGAATCCGTCTCCACACCACGTGCTCTCACCACTGGTGTCCCCCAGGGCTCTGTTCTAGGCCCTCTCCTATTCTCGCTATACACCAAGTCACTTGGCTCTGTCATAACCTCACATGGTCTCTCCTATCATTGCTATGCAGACGGTTTTCACACAATTAATCTTCTCCTTTCCCCCTTCTGATGACCAGGTGGCGAATCGCATCTCTGCATGTCTGGCAGACATATCCGTGTGGATGACGGATCACCACCTCAAGCTGAACCTCGGCAAGACGGAGCTGCTCTTCCTCCCGGGGAAGGACTGCCCGTTCCATGATCTCGCCATCACGGTTGACAACTCCATTGTGTCCTCCTCCCAGAGCGCTAAGAACCTTGGCGTGATCCTGGACAACACCCTGTCGTTCTCAACTAACATCAAGGCGGTGGCCCGTTCCTGTAGGTTCATGCTCTACAACATCCGCAGAGTACGACCCTGCCTCACACAGGAAGCGGCGCAGGTCCTAATCCAGGCACTTGTCATCTCCCGTCTGGATTACTGCAACTCGCTGTTGGCTGGGCTCCCTGCCTGTGCCATTAAACCCCTACAACTCATCCAGAACGCCGCAGCCCGTCTGGTGTTCAACCTTCCCAAGTTCTCTCACGTCACCCCGCTCCTCCGCTCCCTCCACTGGCTTCCAGTTGAAGCTCGCATCCGCTACAAGACCATGGTGCTTGCCTACGGAGCTGTGAGGGGAACGGCACCTCAGTACCTCCAGGCTCTGATCAGGCCCTACACCCAAACAAGGGCACTGCGTTCATCCACCTCTGGCCTGCTCGCCTCCCTACCACTGAGGAAGTACAGTTCCCGCTCAGCCCAGTCAAAACTGTTCGCTGCTCTGGCCCCCCAATGGTGGAACAAACTCCCTCACGACGCCAGGACAGCGGAGTCAATCACCACCTTCCGGAGACACCTGAAACCCCACCTCTTTAAGGAATACCTAGGATAGGATAAAGTAATCCCTCTCACCCCCCCCCCTGAAAAGATTTAGATGCACTACTGTTCCACTGGAGGTCATAAGGTGAATGCACCAATTTGTAAGTCGCTCTGGATAAGAGCGTCTGCTAAATGACTTAAATGTAATGTAAATGTAACACTACATTAGACTAGACTATCATAACCAGGGAGTGAACACTACATTAGACTATCATAACCAGGGAGTGAACACTACATTAGACTAGACTATCATAACCAGGGAGTGAACACTACATTAGACTAGACTATCATAACCAGGGAGTGAACACTACATTAGACTATCATAACCAGGGAGTGAACACTACATTAGACTATCATAACCAGGGAGTGAACACTACATTAGACTATCATAACCAGGGAGTGAACACTACATTAGACTAGACTATCATAACCAGGGAGTGAACACTACATTAGACTGGACTATCATAACCAGGGAGTGAACACTACATTAGACTATCATAACCAGGGAGTGAACACTACATTAGACTAGACTATCATAACCAGGGAGTGAACACTACATTAGACTAGACTATCATAACCAGGAGTGAACACTACATTAGACTATCATAACCAGGGAGTGAACACTACATTAGACTATCATAACCAGGGAGTGAACACTACATTAGACTAGACTATCATAACCAGGGAGTGAACACTACATTAGACTATCATAACCAGGGAGTGAACACTACATTAGACTATCATAACCAGGGAGTGAACACTACATTAGACTATCATAACCAGGAGTAACACTACATTAGACTATCATAACCAGGGAGTGAACACTACATTAGACTATCATAACCAGGGAGTGAACACTACATTAGACTAGACTATCATAACCAGGAGTGAACACTACATTAGACTAGACTATCATAACCAGGGAGTGAACACTACATTAGACTGGACTATCATAACCAGGGAGTGTACACTACATTAGACTAGACTATCATAACCAGAGAGTGAACACTACATTAGACTAGACTATCATAACCAGGGAGTGAACACTACATTAGACTAGACTATCATAACCAGGGAGTGAACACTACATTAGACTAGACTATCATAACCAGGGAGTGAACACTACATTAGACTAGACTATCATAACCAGAGAGTGAACACTACATTAGACTGGACTATCATAACCAGGGAGTGAACACTACATTAGACTAGACTATCATAACCAGAGAGTGAACACTACATTAGACTGGACTATCATAACCAGGGAGTGAACACTACATTAGACTATCATAACCAGGGAGTGAACACTACATTAGATTAGACTATCATAACCAGGGAGTGAACACTACATTAGACTATCATAACCAGGGAGTGAACACTACATTAGACTATCATAACCAGGGAGTGAACACTACATCAGACTGGACTATCATAACCAGGGAGTGAACACTACATTAGATTAGACTATCATAACCAGGGAGTGAACACTACATTAGATTAGACTATCATAACCAGGGAGTGAACACTACATTAGACTAGACTATCATAACCAGGGAGTGAACACTACATTAGACTAGACTATCATAACCAGGGAGTGAACACTACATTAGACTGGACTATCATAAGCAGGGAGTGTACACTACATTAGACTGGACTATCATAACCAGAGAGTGAACACTACGTTAGACTATCATAACCAGGGAGTGAACACTACATTAGACTAGACTATCATAACCAGGGAGTGAACACTACATTAGATTAGACTATCATAACCAGGGAGTGAACACTACATTAGACTATCATAACCAGGGAGTGAACACTACATTAGACTAGACTATCATAACCAGGGAGTGAACACTACATTCGAATGGACTATCATAACCAGGGAGTGAACACTACATTAGACTATCATAACCAGGGAGTGAACACTACATTAGACTATCATAACCAGAGAGTGAACACTACATTAGACTATCATAACCAGAGAGTGAACACTACATTAGACTATCATAACCAGAGAGTGAACACTACATTAGACTATCATAACCAGAGAGTGAACACTACATTAGACTGGACTATCATAACCAGAGAGTGAACACTACATTAGACTATCATAACCAGGGAGTGAACACTACATTAGACTAGACTATCATAACCAGAGAGTGAACACTACATTAGACTATCATAACCAGGGAGTGTACACTACATTAGACTAGACTATCATAACCAGGGAGTGAACACTACATTAGACTAGACTATCATAACCAGGGAGTGAACACTACATTAGACTAGACTATCATAACCAGGGAGTGAACACTACATTAGACTATCATAACCAGAGAGTGAACACTACATTAGACTGGACTATCATAACCAGGGAGTGAACACTACATTAGATTGGACTATCATAACCAGGGAGTGAACACTACATTAGACTAGACTATCATAACCAGGGAGTGAACACTACATTAGACTATCATAACTAGAGAGTGAACACTACATTAGACTATCATAACTAGGGAGTGAACACTACATTAAACTATCATAACCAGGGAGTGAACACTACATTAGACTAGACTATCATAACCAGGGAGTGAACACTACATTAGACTATCATAACTAGAGAGTGAACACTACATTAGACTATCATAACCAGAGAGTGAACACTACATTAGACTATCATAACCAGGGAGTGAACACTACATTAGACTGGACTATCATAACCAGGGAGTGAACACTACATTAGACTAGACTATCATAACCAGGGAGTGAACACTACATTAGACTGGACTATCATAACCAGGGAGTGAACACTACATTAGACTGGACTATCATAACCAGGGAGTGAACACTACATTAGACTAGACTATCATAACCAGAGAGTGAACACTACATTAGACTATCATAACCAGGGAGTGAACACTACATTAGACTAGACTATCATAACCAGGGAGTGAACACTACATTAGACTGGACTATCATAACCAGGGAGTGAACACTACATTAGACTATCATAACCAGGAACACTACATTAGAGTATCATAACCAGGGAACACTACATTAGACTATCATAACCAGGGAGTGAACACTACATTAGACTATACATTAGACATAACCAGGGAGTGAACACTACATTAGACTGGACTATCATAACCAGGAGTAACCAGAGAGTGAACACTACATTAGACTAGACTATCATAACCAGGGAGTGAACACTACATTAGACTAGACTATCATAACCAGGGAGTGAACACTACATTAGACTAGACTATCATAACCAGGGTGAACACTACATTAGCTAGACTATCATAAAGTGAACACTACATTAGACTAGACTATCATAACCAGGGAGTGAACACTACATTAGACTGACTATCATAACCAGGGAGTGAACACTACATTAGACTGGAGTGAACACTACATTAGACATATCATAACCAGGGAGTGAACACTACATTAGACTATCATAACCAGGAGTGAACACTACATTAGACTATCATAACCAGGGAGTGAACACTACATTAGACTAGACTATCATAACCAGGAGACTATCTATAACCAGAACACTACATTAGACTAGACTATCATAACCACATTAGGGAGTGAACACTACATTAGACTGGACTATCATAACCAGGAGTGAACACTACATTAGACTATCATAACCAGGGAGTGAACACTACATTAGACTGGACTATCATAACCAGGAGTATCATAACCAGAACACTACATTAGACTATCATAACCAGGGAGTGAACACTACATTAGACTAGACTATCATAACCAGGGGAGTGAGTATCATAACCAGGGAGTAACACTACATTAGACTAGACTATCATAACCAGGGAGTGAACACTACATTAGACTATCATAACCAGGGAGTGAACACTACATTAGACTATCATAACCACTATCATATCATAACCAGGGAGTGAACACTTAGACATTCAGACACTACATTAGACTATCATAACCAGGGAGTGAACACTACATTAGACTAGACTATCATAACCAGGAGTGAACACTACATTAGACTATCATAACTATCATTAACTGGAGTGAACACTACATTAGACTGGACTATCATAACCAGGGAGTGAACACTACATTAGACTAGACTATCATAACCAGGAGTGAACACTACATTAGACTATATAACCAGGAGTGAACACTACATTAGACTGACTATCATAACCAGGAGTGAACACTACATTAGACTATCATAACCAGGGAGTACAACACTATCATAACCAGAGAGTAGACTACATTAGACTATCATAACCAGGAGTGAACACTACATTAGACTATCATAACCAGGGAGTGAACACTACATTAGACTATATCATAACCAGGAGTGAACACTACATTAGACTATCTATCATAACCAGGAGTGAACACTACATTAGACTGGACTATCATAACCAGGGAGTGAACACTACATTAGACTATCATAACCAGGGAGTGAACACTACATTAGACTAGACTATCATAACCAGGGGAGTGAACACTACATTAGACTGGACTATCATAACCAGGGAGTGAACACTACATTAGACTAGACTATCATAACCAGGAGTGAACACTAACCATTAGACTAGACTATCATAACCAGACTATCATAACCAGGAGTGACACACATTAGACATTAGACTATCATAACCAGGAGTGAACACTACATTAGACTATCATAACCAGGGAGTGAACACTATTAGACTGGACTATCATAACCAGGGAGTGAACACTACATTAGACTAGACTATCATAACCAGGAGTGAACACTACATTAGACTATCATAACCAGGAGTGAACACTACATTAGACTAGAACACTACATTAGACGACTATCATAACCAGAGAGTGAACACTACATTAGACTAGACTATCATAACCAGGGAGTGAACACTACATTAGACTGGACTATCATAACCAGGAGTGAACACTACATTAGACTAGACTATCATAACCAGGGAGTATCATAACCAGAACACTACATTAGACTACTATCATAACCAGGGAGTGAACACTACATTAGACTATCATAACCAGGAGTGAACACTACATTAGACACTGGACTATCATAACCAGGGAGTGAACACTACATTAGACTGGACTATCATAACCAGGAGTGAACACTACATTACATTAACCAGACTACATTAGACTATCATAACCAGGGAGTGAACACTACATTAGACTATCATAACCAGGAGTGAATCACCAGAGACACATTAGACTATCATAACCAGGAGTGAACACTACATTAGACTATCATAACCAGGGAGTGAACACTACATTAGACTGGACTATCATAACCAGGGAGTGAACACTACATTAGACTGGACTATCATAACCAGGAGTGAACACTACATTAGAACTATCATACATTTAGACTGGACTATCATAACCAGGAGTGAACACTACATCAGAACTGACTAGACTATCATAACCAGGGAGTGAACACTACATTAGACTATCATAACCAGGGAGTGAACACTACATTAGACTGGACTATCATAACCAGGGAGTGAACACTACGTTAGACTGGACTATCATAACCAGAGAGTGAACACTACATTAGACTAGACTATCATAACCAGGGAGTGAACACTAGACTATCATAACCAGACTAGACTATCATAACCAGGGAGTGAACACTACATTAGACTGGACTATCATAACCAGAGAGTGAACACTACATTAGACTATCATAACCAGGGAGTGAACACTACATTAGACTATCATAACCAGGGAGTGAACACTACATTAGACTAGACTATCATAACCAGGGAGTGAACACTACATTAGACTGGACTATCATAACC
Source organism: Oncorhynchus nerka (assembly GCF_034236695.1). NCBI lineage: Eukaryota > Metazoa > Chordata > Actinopteri > Salmoniformes > Salmonidae > Oncorhynchus > Oncorhynchus nerka. The sequence goes on from NW_027038662.1 coordinate 30,222, forward strand.
AGGGAGTGAACACTACATTAGACTGGAGTGAACACTACATTAGACTATCATAACCAGGGAGTGAACACTACATTAGACTTAGACTATCATAACCAGGGAGTGAACACTACATTAGACTATCATAACCAGACTATCATAACCAGGAGTGAACTGGACTACATTAGACTATATCATAACCAGGGAGTGAACACTACATTAGACTAGACTATCATAACCAGGGAGTGAACACTACATTAGACTATCATAACCAGACTATACATAACTATCATAACCAGGAGTGAACACTACATTAGACTGACTATCATAACCAGGGAGTGAACACTACATTAGACTACTATCATAACCAGGAGAGTGAACACTACATTAGACTGGACTATCATAACCAGGAGACTGAATCACTACATTAGACTATCATAACCAGGAGTGAACACTACATTAGACTGGACTATCATAACCAGGAGTGAACACTACATTAGACTATCATAACCAGGGAGACTGAACACTACATTAGACTATCATAACCAGGACTATCATAACCAGGGAGTGAACACTACATTAGACTATCATAACCAGGAGTGAACACTACATTAGACTAGACTATCATAACCAGGGAGTGAACACTACATTAGACTATCATAACCAGGGAGTGAACACTACATTAGACTATCATAACCAGGGAGTGAACACTACATTAGACTATCATAACCAGGGAGTGAACACTACATTAGACTGGATCATAACCAGGGAGTGAACACTACATTAGACTGGACTATCATAACCAGAGAGTGAACACTACATTAGACTGACTATCATAACCAGGAGTGAACACTACATTAGACTAGACTATCATAACCAGGGAGTGAACACTACATTAGACTGGACTATCATAACCAGGAGTGAACACTACATTAGACTGGACTATCATAACCAGACTGGACTATCATAACCAGAGTGAACACTACATTAGACTAGACTATCATAACCAGGGAGTGAACACTACATTAGACTGGACTATCATAACCAGGAGTGAACACTTGACATTAGACTGGACTATCATAACCAGGAGTGAACACTACATTAGACTAGACTATCATAACCAGGGAGAGTACATTAGAACACTACATTAGACTATCTGGGGGACTTATCATCATACCAGGGAACACTACATTAGACTATCATAACCAGGACACTACATTAGACTAGACTATCATAACCAGGAGTGAACACTACATTAGACTAGACTATCATAACCAGACTACTATCATAACCAGGAGTATCATAACCAGGAACACTACATTAGACTATCATAACCAGGAGTGAACACTACATTAGACTACTATCATAACCAGGGAGTGAACACTACATTAGACTGACTATCATAACCAGGAGTGAACACTACATTAGACTATAACCAGGAGTGACACTATCATAACCAGAGAGTGAACACTACATTAGACTAATAACCAGGGAGTGAACACTACATTAGACTAGACTATCATAACCAGGGAGTGAACACTAACATTAGATAGACTATCATAACCAGGGAGTGAACACTACATTAGACTATACATTAGACATAACCAGGGAGTGAACACATTAGACTAGACTATCATAACCACATTAGACTAGACTATCATAACCAGGGAGTGAACACTACATTAGACTAGACTATCATAACCAGGGAGTGAACACTACATTAGACTGGACTATCATAACCAGGGAGTGAACACTACATTAGACTATCATAACCAGGGAGTGAACACTACATTAGACTATCATTAGACTATATCATAACCAGGGAGTGAACACTACATTAGACTGGACTATCATAACCAGGAGTGAACACTACATTAGACTATCATAACCAGATACATTAGACATCAAACCAGGGAGTGAACACTACATTAGACTGGACTATCATAACCAGACTATTAGACATAACCAGGGAGTGAACACTTACATTAGACTGAACACTACATTAGACTATCATAACCAGGGAGTGAACACTACATTAGACTATCATAACCAGGGAGTGAACACTACATTAGACTAGACTATCATAACCAGGGAGTGAACACTACATACTGGATATAGACTACATTAGACTATCATAACCAGGAGTGAACACTATCATTAGACTATCATAACCAGGGAGTGAACACTACATTAGACTACTATCATAACCAGGAGTGAACACTACATTAGACTGGACTATCATAACCAGGAGTGAACACTACATTAGACTGGACTATCATAACCAGTGAACACTACATTAGAACACTACATTAGACTATATCATAACCAGGGAGTGAACACTACATTAGACTGGACTATCATAACCAGGAGTGAACACTACATTAGACTGGACTATCATAACCAGGGAGTGAACACTACATTACTGACTATCATAACCAGGGAGTGAACACTACATTAGACTATCATAACCAGGGAGTGAACACTACATTAGACTGGACTATCATAACCAGGAGTGAACACTACATTAGACTGGACTATCATAACCAGGGAGTGAACACTACATTAGACTATCATAACCGGGATTAGACTGGACTATCATAACCAGGAGTGAACACTACATTAGACTATATCATAACCAGGGAGTGAACACTACATTAGACTATCATAACCAGGTGAACACACATTAGACTAGACTATCATAACCAGAGAGTTACATTAGACTAGACTATCATAACCAGGGAGTGAACACTACATTAGACTGGACTATCATAACCAGAGAGTGAACTATCATAACATTAGACTGGACTATCATAACCAGGGAGTGAACACTACATTAGACTAGACTATCATAACCAGGAGACACTACATTAGACTGGACTATCATAACCAGGGAACACTACATTAGACTGGACTATCATAACCAGAGAGTGAACACTACATTAGACTATCATAACCAGGAGTGAACACTATCAGACTATCATAACCAGGAGTAGAACTACATTAGACTATCATAACCAGACTAGACTATCATAACCAGGGAGTGAACACTACATTAGACTAGACTATCATAACCAGGAGTGAACACTACATTAGACTAGACTATCATAACCAGGGAGTGAACACTACATTAGACTATCATAACCAGGACACTACATTAGACTATCAAACCAGGGAGTGAACACTACATTAGAATCATAACCAGGGAGTGAACACTACATTAGACTGGACTATCATAACCAGGGAGTGAACACTACATTAGAGGACTATCATAACCAGAACACTAACCACATTAGACTAGACTATCATAACCAGGAGTGAACACTACATTAGACTGGACTATCATAACCAGAGAGTGAACACTACATTAGACTGACTATCATAACCAGAGAGTGAACACTACATTAGACTGACTATCATAACCAGGGAGTGAACACTACATTAGACTGACTATCATAACCAGGGAGTGAACACTACATTAGACTGGACTATCATAACCAGAGAGTACATTAGACTGGACTATCATAACCAGGGAGTGAACTACATTAGACTGGACTATCATAACCAGAGAGTGAACACTACATTAGACTGACTATCATAACCAGGAGTGAACACTACATTAGACTATCATAACCAGAGAGTGAACACTACATTAGACTATCATAACCAGGGAGTGAACACATTAGACTAGACTATCATAACCAGGGAGTGAACACTACATTAGACTATCATAACCAGGGAGTGAACACTACATTAGACTGACTATCATCATAACCAGGGAGTGTACACTACATTAGACTATCATAACCAGGAGTGAACACTACATTAGACTGACTATCATAACCAGGAGTGAACACTACATTAGACTATATCATAACCAGAGAGTGAACACTACATTAGACTAGACTATCATAACCAGAGAGTGACATTACTACATAACCAGGGAGTGAACACTACATTAGACTGGACTATCATAACCAGGGAGTGAACACTACATTAGACTGGACTATCATAACCAGGGAGTGAACACTACATTAGACTAGACTATCATAACCAGGGAGTGAACACTACATTAGACTATCATAACCAGAGAGTGAACACTACATTAGACTATCATAACCAGAGAGTGAACACTACATTAGACTATCATAACCGGGACTAGACTATCATAACCAGGGAGTGAACACTACATTAGACTGGACTATCATAACCAGGGAGTGAACACTACATTAGACTATCATAACCAGAGAGTGAACACTACATTAGACTATCATAACCAGGAGTGAACACTACATTAGACTATCATAACCAGGGGTAGACACTACATTGGGACTATCATAACCAGGGAGTGAACACTACATTAGACTATCATAACCAGAGAGTGAGACACTGAACTGGACTATCATAACCAGGGACTATTAGACATAATAACCAGGAGTGAACACTACATTAGACTATCATAACCAGGAGTATCACTACATAACCAGGGAGTGAACACTACATTAGACTAGACTATCATAACCAGGGAGTGAACACTACATTAGACTGGACTATCATAACCAGGAGTGAACACTACATTAGACTGGATAACCAGGGAGTACATTAGAACACTACATTAGACTGGACTATCATAACCAGGGAGTGAACACTACATTAGACTAGACTATCATAACCAGGGAGTGAACACTACATTAGACTGGACTATCATAACCAGGAGTGAACACTACATTAGACTGGACTATCATAACCAGGGAGTGAACACTACATTAGACTAGACTATCATAACCAGGGAGTAACTACATTAGGGACTATCATAACCAGGAGTGAACACTACATTAGACTATCATAACCAGGAGTGAACACTACATTAGACTATCATAACCAGGAGTGAACACTACATTAGACTGGACTATCATAACCAGGGACTATCATAACCAGAGAAACACTACATTAGACTGGACTATCATAACCAGGGAGTGAACACTACATTAGACT
>NW_027038663.1:0-20000 GCF_034236695.1 Oncorhynchus nerka
TAGTAGTAACAGTTACAAGAGGCTCAGCTGACTGAAACTGGTAGTGAGGTGATGACATCACAGCCTGAACCAACCTCTTACACACACACACACACACAGACACACACACACAGACACACACACACACACACACACACGCACTCTCACACACACACACACACACACACACACACACACACACACACACACACACACACACACACACACACACACACACACACACACACACACACACACACACACACACACACACACACACACACACACACACACACACACACACACACACACATTATAATACTGAGGAATGAGGAACATACAACATACCTTCTCTCTCTCTCTCTCTCTCTCTCTCGCTCTCAATTCAATTCAAGGGGCTTTATTGCCATTATTGGCATGAGAAACATGTGTTAACAAGTGAGGTAGATAATATACAAATTGAAATAAACAATAAAATTAACAGTAAACATTACACATACAGAAGTTTCAAAACAATGAAGACATTACAAATGTCATATTATATATATATATACAGTGTTGTAACAATGTACAAATGGTTAAAGTACACAAGGTAAAATAAATAACCATAAATATGGGTTGTATTTACAATGGTGTTTGTTCTTCACTGGTTGCCCTTTTCTCGTGGCAACAGGTCACAAATCTTGCTGATGTGATGTCAGACTGGAATTTCACCCAGTAGATATGGGAGTTTATTAAAATTGGGTTTGTTTTGGAATTCTTTGTGTATCTGAGGGAAATATGGTCGTACTTTCGGCAGAAGGAAGTTTACAGTGGCTCCACTAAAAGTGTTATTCTGACTTAGAGGTCATTTGTGGTTGAGTACGTTTCCCTGCGTCACTACTTGACTCCTCCTTGTGCTGCGCCAGACCACCACTAGGGGGAGTTAGAGCACTGGGTCCCAAGGCGCTACTGTGCTGCTCCAGACCACCACTAGGGGGAGTTAGAGCACTGGGTCCCAAGGCGCTACTGTGCTGCTCCAGACCACCACTAGGGGGAGTTAGAGCACTGAGTCCCAAGGCGCTACTGTGCTGCTCCAGACCACCACTAGGGGGAGTTAGAGCACTGATTTTGGGTCTCAAGGCGCTACTGTGCTGCTCCAGACCACCACAAGGGGGAGTTAGAGCACTGATTTTGGGTCTCAAGGCGCTACTGTGCTGCTCCAGACCACCACAAGGGGGAGTTAGAGCACTGAGTCCCAAGGCGCTACTGTGCTGCTCCAGACCACCACTAGGGGGAGTTAGAGCACTGAGTCCCAAGGCGCTACTGTGCTGCTCCAGACCACCACCACATGGGGGGAGTTCCAGACCACCACAGGGGGAGTTAGAGCACTGATTTTGGGTCCCAAGGCGCTACTGTGCTGCTCCAGACCACCACTAGAGCAGGGAGTCCAGACCACCACTAGGGGGAGTTAGAGCACTGAGTCCCAAGGCGCTACTGTGCTGCTCCAGACCACCACATGGGGGAGTTAGAGCACTGGGTCCCAAGGCGCTACTGTGCTGCTCCAGACCACCACTAGGGGGAGTTAGAGCACTGAGTCCCAAGGCGCTACTGTGCTGCTCCAGACCACCACTAGGGGGAGTTAGAGCACTGAGTCCCAAGGCGCTACTGTGCTGCTCCAGACCACCACATGGGGGAGTTAGAGCACTGGGTCCCAAGGCGCTACTGTGCTGCTCCAGACCACCACTAGGGGGAGTTAGAGCACTGAGTCCCAAGGCGCTACTGTGCTGCTCCAGACCACCACATGGGGGAGTTAGAGCACTGGGTCCCAAGGCGCTACTGTGCTGCTCCAGACCACCACTAGGGGGAGTTAGAGCACTGGGTCCCAAGGCGCTACTGTGCTGCTCCAGACCACCACTAGGGGGAGTTAGAGCACTGGGTCCCAAGGCGCTACTGTGCTGCTCCAGACCACCACAAGGGGGAGTTAGAGCACTGAGTCCCAAGGCGCTACTGTGCTGCTCCAGACCACCACAAGGGGGAGTTAGAGCACTGAGTCCCAAGACGCTACTGTGCTGCTCCAGACCACCACTAGGGGGAGTTAGAGCACTGATTTTGGGTCCCAAGGCGCTACTGTGCTGCTCCAGACCACCACAAGGGGGAGTTAGAGCACTGGGTCCCAAGGCGCTACTGTGCTGCTCCAGACCACCACTAGGGGGAGTTAGAGCACTGATTTTGGGTCCCAAGGCGCTACTGTGGTAATCCAGACCACCACAAGGGGGAGTTAGAGCACTGATTTTGGGTCCCAAGGCGCTACTGTGCTGCTCCAGACCACCACAAGGGGGAGTTAGAGCACTGCGTCCCAAGGCGCTACTGTGCTGCTCCAGACCACCACAAGGGGGAGTTAGAGCACTGGGTCCCAAGGCGCTACTGTGCTGCTCCAGACCACCACTAGGGGGAGTTAGAGCACTGATTTTGATTTTGGGTCCCAAGGAGCTACTGTGTCTAACTGACAATGGATATTTAAATTTCCTCTACACACATCCTGTTTATACACACACGTCCTGTTTATACTTTACACACACATCCTGTTTATACTTTACACACATCCTGTTTATACTTTACACACATCCTGTTTATACACACACATCCTGCTTATACTTTACACACATCCTGTTTATACTTTACACACATCCTGTTTATACTTTACACACATCCTGTTTATACACACACATCCTGCTTATACTTTACACACATCCTGTTTATACTTTATACACACATCCTGTTTATACTATACACACATCCTGTTTATACTATACACACATCCTGTTTATACTTTACACACATCCTGTTTATACTTTATACACACATCCTGTTTATACTTTACACACATCCTGTTTATACTATACACACATCCTGTTTATACTTTACACACATCCTGTTTATACGTTACACACACATCCTGTTTATACTTTACACACATCCTGTTTATACTTTACACACATCCTGTTTATACTTTACACACATCCTGTTTATACTTTACACACATATCCTGTTTATACACACACATCCTGTTTATACTTTACACACATCCTGTTTATACACACACATCCTGTTTATACACACACATCCTGTTTATACTTTACACACACATCCTGTTTATACACACACATCCTGTTTATACACACACATCCTGTTTATACTTTACACACATCCTGTTTATACTTTACACACATCCTGTTTATACTTTACACACATCCTGTTTATACTTTACACACATCCTGTTTATACTTTACACACATCCTGTTTATACACACACATCCTGTTTATACTTTACACACACATCCTGTTTATACACACACATCCTGTTTATACTTTACACACATCCTGTTTATACTTTACACACATCCTGTTTATACTTTACACACATCCTGTTTATACACACACATCCTGTTTATACTTTACACACACATCCTGTTTATACTTTACACACACATCCTGTTTATACACACATATCCTGTTTATACTATACACACATATCCTGTTTATACTTTACACACATCCTGTTTATACTTTACACACACATCCTGTTTATACTTTACACACATCCTGTTTATACTTTACACACACATCCTGTTTATACTATACACACATCCTGTTTATACTTTACACACACATCCTGTTTATACTATACACACATCCTGTTTATACTATACACACACATCCTGTTTATACTTTACACACATCCTGTTTATACTTTACACACATCCTGTTTATACTTTACACACATCCTGTTTATACGTTACACACATCCTGTTTATACTTTACACACATCCTGTTAATACTTTACACACATCCTGTTTATACACACACATCCTGTTTATACTTTACACACACATCCTGTTTATACTTTACACACATATCCTGTTTATACTATACACACACATCCTGTTTATACACACACATCCTGTTTATACTATACACACATATCCTGTTTATACTTTACACACATCCTGTTTATACTTTACACACATCCTGTTTATACTTTACACACATCCTGTTTATACTTTACACACATCCTGTTTATACTTTACACACATCCTGTTTATACACACACATCCTGTTTATACTTTACACACATCCTGTTTATACTTTACACACATCCTGTTTATACACACACATCCTGTTTATACTTTACACACACATCCTGTTTATACTTTACACACATCCTGTTCATACTTTACACACATCCTGTTTATACTTTACACACACATCCTGTTCATACTTTACACACACATCCTGTTCATACTTTACACACACATCCTGTTTATACTTTACACACATCCTGTTTATACTTTACACACACATCCTGTTTATACTTTACACACATCCTGTTTATACTTTACACACATCCTGTTTATACTTTACACACACATCCTGTTTATACTTTACACACATCCTGTTTATACTTTACACACATCCTGTTTATACTTTACACACATCCTGTTTATACTTTACACACATCCTGTTTATACTTTACACACATATCCTGTTTATACACACACATCCTGTTTATACGTTACACACACATCCTGTTGATACTTTACACACATATCCTGTTTATACACACACATCCTGTTTATACGTTACACACACATCCTGTTTATACTTTACACACACATCCTGTTTATACTATACACACATCCTGTTTATACTTTACACACATCCTGTTTATACTGTACACACATCCTGTTTATACTGTACACACATCCTGTTTATACTTTACACACATCCTGTTTATACTTTACACACACATCCTGTTTATACTTTACACACACATCCTGTTTATACTTTACACACATCCTGTTTATACTTTACACACATATCCTGTTTATACACACACATCCTGTTTATACTGTACACACATCCTGTTTATACTGTACACACATCCTGTTTATACTTTACACACATCCTGTTTATACTTTACACACACATCCTGTTTATACTTTACACACACATCCTGTTTATACTTTACACACATCCTGTTTATACTTTACACACATCCTGTTTATACTTTACACACATCCTGTTTATACTATACACACATCCTGTTTATACTTTACACACATCCTGTTTATACACACACATCCTGTTTATACTTTACACACATCCTGTTTATACTTTACACACATCCTGTTTATACTTTACACACATCCTGTTTATACTTTACACACACATCCTGTTTATACTTTACACACACATCCTGTTTATACTTTACACACATCCTGTTTATACTTTACACACACATCCTGTTTATACTATACACACATCCTGTTTATACTATACACACACATCCTGTTTATACTTTACACACATCCTGTTTATACACACACATCCTGTTTATACTTTACACACATCCTGTTTATACTTTACACACATCCTGTTTATACTTTACACACATCCTGTTTATACTATACACACATCCTGTTTATACTTTACACACATCCTGTTTATACTTTACACACACATCCTGTTTATACTTTACACACACATCCTGTTTATACTATACACACATCCTGTTTATACTATACACACACATCCTGTTTATACTTTACACACACATCCTGTTTATACTTTACACATATCCTGTTTATACTTTACACACATCCTGTTTATACTTTACACACATCCTGTTTATACTTTACACACATCCTGTTTATACGTTACACACACATCCTGTTTATACTTTACACACACATCCTGTTTATACTTTACACACACATCCTGTTTATAATTTACACACACATCCTGTTTATACTTTACACACACATCCTGTTTATACACACATATCCTGTTTATACTTTACACACATCCTGTTTATACTTTACACACACATCCTGTTTATACACACATATCCTGTTTATACTTTACACACACATCCTGTTTATACACACATATCCTGTTTATACTTTACACACATCCTGTTTATACTTTACACACATCCTGTTTATACTTTACACACATCCTGTTTATACTTTACACACATCCTGTTTATACTATACACACATCCTGTTTATACACACATATCCTGTTTATACTATACACACATCCTGTTTATACACACATATCCTGTTTATACTTTACACACACATCCTGTTTATACACACATATCCTGTTTATACTTTACACACATCCTGTTTATACTTTACACACATCCTGTTAATACACACATATCCTGTTTATACTTTACACATATCCTGTTTATACTTTACACACATCCTGTTTATACGTTACACACATCCTGTTTATACTTTACACACATCCTGTTTATACTTTACACACATCCTGTTAATACACACATATCCTGTTTATACTTTACACATATCCTGTTTATACTTTACACACATCCTGTTTATACTTTACACACATCCTGTTTATACTTTACACACACATCCTGTTTATACTTTACACACACATCCTGTTTATACACACATATCCTGTTTATACTTTACACACATCCTGTTTATACTATACACACATCCTGTTTATACTTTACACACATCCTGTTTATACTATACACACATCCTGTTTATACTTTACACACATCCTGTTTATACTTTACACACACATCCTGTTTATACTTTACACACACATCCTGTTTATACTTTACACACACATCCTGTTTATACACACATATCCTGTTTATACTTTACACACATCCTGTTTATACTTTACACACATATCCTGTTTATACTATACACACACATCCTGTTTATACTATACACACACATCCTGTTTATACTATACACACACATCCTGTTTATACTTTACACACACATCCTGTTTATACTATACACACATCCTGTTTATACTTTACACACACATCCTGTTTATACTTTACACACACATCCTGTTTATACTTTACACACACATCCTGTTTATACTTTACACACACATCCTGTTTATACTTTACACACATCCTGTTTATACTTTACACACATCCTGTTTATACTTTACACACATCCTGTTTATACTTTACACACATCCTGTTTATACTTTACACACATCCTGTTTATACTTTACACACATCCTGTTTATACTTTACACACATCCTGTTTATACTTTACACACACATCCTGTTTATACTTTACACACATCCTGTTTATACTTTACACACATCCTGTTTATACTGTACACACATCCTGTTTATACTTTACACACATCCTGTTTATACTTTACACACATCCTGTTTATATCCTGTTTACACACATCCTGTTTATACTTTACACACATCCTGTTTATACTTTACACACATCCTGTTTATACTTTACACACATCCTGTTTATACTTTACACACATCCTGTTTTTATACTTTACACACATCCTGTTTATACTTTTACACACATCCTGTTTATACTTTACACACATCCTGTTTATACTTTACACACATCCTGTTTATACTTTACACACATCCTGTTTTATACTTTACACACATCCTGTTTATACTTTACACACATCCTGTTTATACTTTACACACACATCCTGTTTATGTTTATACACACATCCTGTTTATACTTTACACACATCCTGTTTATACTTTACACACATCCTGTTTATACTATACACACATCCTGTTTATACTTTACACACATCCTGTTTATACTTTACACACACATCCTGTTTATACTTTTACACACATCCTGTTTATAGATTTACACACATCCTGTTTATACTTTACACACACATCCTGTTTATACTTTATATCCTGTTTATAGCGGTCAGGGATGAGTTTACACACATCCTGTTTATATACACACACATCCTGTTTATACACACACATCCTGTTTATACTTTACACACATCCTGTTTATACTTTACACACATCCTGTTTATACTTTACACACACATCCTGTTTATACTTTACACACACATCCTGTTTATACTTTACACACATCCTGTTTATACTTTACACACACATCCTGTTTATACTTTACACACATCCTGTTTATACTTTACAGAGAGGAATTTACACACATCCTGTTTATACTATACACACATCCTGTTTTATATCCTGTTTATACACACACATCCTGTTTATACTTTACACACATCCTGTTTATACTTTACACACACATCCTGTTTATACACACATATCCTGTTTATACTTTACACACATCCTGTTTATACTTTACACACATCCTGTTTATACTTTACACACATCCTGTTTATACTTTACACACATCCTGTTTATACTTTACACACATCCTGTTTATACTATACACACATCCTGTTTATACTTTACACACATCCTGTTTATACTTTACACACATCCTGTTTATACTTTACACACATCCTGTTTATACTTTACACACATCCTGTTTATACTTTACACACACATCCTGTTTATACTTTACACACATCCTGTTTATACTTTACACACATATCCTGTTTATACTTTACACACATCCTGTTTATACTTTACACACATCCTGTTTATACTATACACACATCCTGTTTATACTTTACACACATCCTGTTTATACTTTACACACACATCCTGTTTATACTTTACACACATCCTGTTTATACTATACACACATCCTGTTTATACTTTACACACATCCTGTTTATACTTTACACACATCCTGTTTATACTTTACACACATCCTGTTTATACTTTACACACATCCTGTTTATACTTTACACACATCCTGTTTATACTTTACACACATCCTGTTTATACTTTTACACACATCCTGTTTATACACACACATCCTGTTTATACTTTACACACATCCTGTTTATATCCTGTTTATACTTTACACACATCCTGTTTATACTTTACACACATCCTGTTTATACTTTACACACATCCTGTTTATACTTTATACACACATCCTGTTTATACTATACACACATCCTGTTTATACACACATCCTGTTTATACTTTACACACACATCCTGTTTATACTATACACACATCCTGTTTATACTTTACACACATCCTGTTTATACTTTACACACATCCTGTTTATACTTTACACACACATCCTGTTTATACTTTACACACATCCTGTTTATACTTTACACACATCCTGTTTATACTTTACACACATCCTGTTTATACTTTACACACATCCTGTTTATACTTTACACACATCCTGTTTATACTTTATACACACATATCCTGTTTATACTTTACACACATCCTGTTTATACTGTTTTTACACACATCCTGTTTATACTTTACACACATCCTGTTTATACTTTACACACACATCCTGTTTATACTTTACACACATCCTGTTTATACTTTACACACATCCTGTTTATACTTTACACACATCCTGTTTATACTTTACACACATCCTGTTTATACTTTACACACATCCTGTTTATACTTTACACACATCCTGTTTATACTTTACACACATCCTGTTTATACTTTACACACACATCCTGTTTATACTTTACACACATCCTGTTTATACTTTACACACATCCTGTTTATACTTTACACACATCCTGTTTATACTTTACACACATCCTGTTTATACTTTACACACATATCCTGTTTATACACACACATCCTGTTTATACTATACACACACATCCTGTTTATACTTTACACACATCCTGTTTATACTTTACACACACATCCTGTTTATACTTTACACACATCCTGTTTATACTTTACACACACATCCTGTTTATACTTTACACACACATCCTGTTTATACTTTACACACACATCCTGTTTATACTTTACACACATCCTGTTTATACTTTACACACATCCTGTTTATAGTTTTTACACATATCCTGTTTATACACACATCCTGTTTATACTTTACACACATCCTGTTTATACTTTACACACATCCTGTTTATACTTTTACACACACATCCTGTTTATACTTTACACACATCCTGTTTATACTTTACACACATCCTGTTTATACTGTTTTACACACACATCCTGTTTATACTTTACACACATCCTGTTTATCCTGTTTATACACACATCCTGTTTATACTTTACACACACATCCTGTTTATACTTTACACACATCCTGTTTATACTTTACACACATCCTGTTTATACTTTACACACATCCTGTTTATACTTTACACACACATCCTGTTTATACTATACACACATCCTGTTTATACTTTACACACATCCTGTTTATACTTTACACACACATCCTGTTTATACTTTACACACATCCTGTTTATACTTTACACACATCCTGTTTATGTTTATTACACACATCCTGTTTATACTTTACACACATCCTGTTTATACTTTACACACACATCCTGTTTATACTTTACACACACATCCTGTTTATACTTTACACACATCCTGTTTATACTTTACACACATCCTGTTTATACTTTACACACATCCTGTTTATACTTTACACACATCCTGTTTATACTTACACACATCCTGTTTATACTTTACACACATCCTGTTTATACTTTTACACACATCCTGTTTATACTTTACACACATCCTGTTTTACACACACATCCTGTTTATACTTTACACACACATCCTGTTTATACTTACACACATCCTGTTTATACTTTACACACATCCTGTTTATACTTTACACACATCCTGTTTATACTTTACACACATCCTGTTTATACTTTACACACATCCTGTTTATACTTTACACACACACATCCTGTTTTTATACTGTTTTACTTTACACACATCCTGTTTATACTTTACACACATCCTGTTTATATCCTGTTTTACTTTACACACATCCTGTTTATACTTTACACACATCCTGTTTATACTTTACACACATCCTGTTTATACTTACACACACATCCTGTTTATACTTTACACACATCCTGTTTATACTTTACACACATCCTGTTTATACTATACACACATCCTGTTTATACTTTTACACACATCCTGTTTATACTTTACACACACATCCTGTTTATTACACACATCCTGTTTATACTTTACACACATCCTGTTTATATCCTGTTTTACACACATCCTGTTTATACTTTTACACACATCCTGTTTATACTATACACACATCCTGTTTATACTTTACACACATCCTGTTTATACTTTACACACACATCCTGTTTATACTTTACACACATCCTGTTTATATACTGTTTATTTACACACATCCTGTTTATACTTTACACACACATCCTGTTTATACTGTTTTACACACACATCCTGTTTATACTTTACACACATCCTGTTTATACTTTACACACATCCTGTTTATACTTACACACATCCTGTTTATACTGTTTTACACACATCCTGTTTATACTTTACACACACATCCTGTTTATACTTTACACACATCCTGTTTATACTTTACACACACATCCTGTTTATACTTTACACACATCCTGTTTATACTTTACACACATCCTGTTTATACTATACACACATCCTGTTTATACTTTACACACATCCTGTTTATACTTTACACACATCCTGTTTATACTTTACACACATCCTGTTTATACTTTACACACACATCCTGTTTATACTTTACACACATCCTGTTTATACTTTACACACACATCCTGTTTATACTTTACACACATCCTGTTTATACTTTACACACATCCTGTTTATACTTTACACACATCCTGTTTATACTTTACACACATCCTGTTTATACTTTACACACATCCTGTTTATACTTTACACACATCCTGTTTATACTTTACACACATCCTGTTTATACTTTACACACACATCCTGTTTATACTTTACACACACATCCTGTTTATACTTTACACACATCCTGTTTATACTTTACACACATCCTGTTTATACTTTACACACATCCTGTTTATACACACACATCCTGTTTATACTTTACACACATCCTGTTTATACTTTACACACATCCTACTTTTATACTGTTTATACACACATCCTGTTTATACTTTACACACATCCTGTTTATACTTTACACACATCCTGTTTATACTTTACACACATCCTGTTTATACTTTACACACACATCCTGTTTATACTTTACACACATCCTGTTTATACTTTACACACATCCTGTTTATACTTTACACACACATCCTGTTTATACTTTACACACATCCTGTTTATACTTTACACACATCCTGTTTATACTTTACACACACATCCTGTTTATACTTTACACACACATCCTGTTTATACTTTACACACATCCTGTTTATACTTTACACACATCCTGTTTATACTTTACACACATCCTGTTTATACTTTACACACATCCTGTTTATACTTTACACACATCCTGTTTATACTTACACACACATCCTGTTTATACTTTACACACATCCTGTTTATACTTTACACACATCCTGTTTATACTTTACACACATCCTGTTTATACTTTACACACACACATCCTGTTTATACATTTACACACACATCCTGTTTATACTTTACACACATCCTGTTTATACTTTACACACATCCTGTTTATACTTTACACACACATCCTGTTTATACTTTACACACATCCTGTTTATACTTTACACACACATCCTGTTTATACTATACACACATCCTGTTTATACTATACACACACATCCTGTTTATACTTTACACACATCCTGTTTATACACACACATCCTGTTTATACTTTACACACATCCTGTTTATACTTTACACACATCCTGTTCATACTTTACACACATCCTGTTTATACATCCATCCTGTTTACTTTACACACATCCTGTTTATACTTACACACATCCTGTTTATACATCCTGTTTTTACACACATCCTGTTTATACTTTACACACACATCCTGTTTATACTTTACACACACATCCTGTTTATACTTTACACACACATCCTGTTTATACTTTACACACATCCTGTTTATACTTTACACACATCCTGTTTATACTTTACACACATCCTGTTTATACTTTACACACATCCTGTTTATACTTTACACACATCCTGTTTATACTTTACACACATCCTGTTTATACTTTACACACATCCTGTTTATACTTTACACACATCCTGTTTATACTTTACACACATCCTGTTTATACTTTACACACACATCCTGTTTATACTTTACACACATCCTGTTTATACTGTACACACATCCTGTTTATACTTTACACACATCCTGTTTATACTTTACACACACATCCTGTTTATACTTTACACACATCCTGTTTATACTTTACACACACATCCTGTTTATACTTTACACACATCCTGTTTATACTTTACACACACATCCTGTTTATACTTTACACACATCCTGTTTATACTTTACACACATCCTGTTTATACTTTACACACACATCCTGTTTATACATCCTGTTTATACTTACACACACATCCTGTTTATACTGTTTATACTACACACACATCCTGTTTATACTATACACACATCCTGTTTATACTTTACACACACATCCTGTTTATACTTTACACTGTTTATACATCCTGTTTATACTTTACACACATCCTGTTTATACTTTACACACATCCTGTTTATACTTTACACACACATCCTGTTTATACTTTACACACATCCTGTTTATACTATACACACATCCTGTTTATACTTTACACACACATCCTGTTTATACTTTACACACATCCTGTTTATACTTTACACACATCCTGTTTATACTTTACACACATCCTGTTTATACTTTACACACATCCTGTTTATACTATACACACACATCCTGTTTATACTTTACACACACATCCTGTTTATACACACACATCCTGTTTATACTTTACACACATCCTGTTTATACTTTACACACATCCTGTTTATACTTTACACACATCCTGTTTATACTTTACACACATCCTGTTTATACTTTACACACATCCTGTTTATACTTTACACACATCCTGTTTATACTTTACACACACATCCTGTTTATACTTACACACATCCTGTTTATACTTCTATACCACACATCCTGTTTATACTTTTAACACACATCCTGTTTTATTTTACACACATCCTGTTTATACTTTACACACATCCTGTTTATACTTTTTACACACATCCTGTTTTACACACATCCTGTTTATACTTTACACACACATCCTGTTTATACTTTACACACATATCCTGTTTATACTTTACACACATCCTGTTTATACTTTACACACATCCTGTTTATACTTTACACACATCCTGTTTATACTGTTTATACACACATATCCTGTTTTTATACTTTTTACACACATCCTGTTTATACTTTACACACACACTGTTTATACTATACACACATCCTGTTTATACTTTACACACATCCTGTTTATACTATACACACATCCTGTTTATAATACACACTATCCTGTTTATATACATCCTGTTTATACATACACACATCCTGTTTATACTTTACACACATCCTGTTTATATCCTGTTTATACACACATCCTGTTTATACTTTACACACATCCTGTTTATACTTACACACACATCCTGTTTATACTTTACACACATCCTGTTTATACTGTTTTATACACACATCCTGTTTATACTTTACACATCCACTTTACACACATCCTGTTTATACTTTTACACACACTGTTTATACTTTATCCTGTTTATCCTGTTTATACACACACATCCTGTTTATACTTTACACACACTGTTTATCCTGTTTATACCACACACATCCTGTTTATACTTTACACACATCCTGTTTATACACACACTACACACATCCTGTTTATACTATACACACACATCCTGTTTATACTATAACACACATCCTGTTTATACACACATCCTGTTTACACACACATCCTGTTTATACTTTACACACACATCCTGTTTATACTGTTTATACACACTATCCTGTTTATACTATACACACACATCCTGTTTATACTTTACACACATCCTGTTTATACTTTACACACACATCCTGTTTATACTATACACACATCCTGTTTATACTTTACATACACATCCTGTTTTTATACCACACATCCTGTTTATACTTAACACACATCCTGTTTATACTTTACACACATCCTGTTTATACTTTACACACATCCTGTTTATACTTTACACACATCCTGTTTATACTTTACACACATCCTGTTTATACTTTACACACACACATCCTGTTTATACTTTTACACACATCCTGTTTATACTATACACACACATCCTGTTTTATACTTTTACACACATCCTGTTTATATACACACATCCTGTTTATACTTTACACATCCTGTTTATATCCTCCTGTTTATATCCTGTTTATTTTACACACATCCTGTTTATACTTTACACACATCCTGTTTATACTTATACACACATCCTGTTTATACTTTTACACACATCCTGTTTATACTTTACACACACATCCTGTTTATACTTTACACACCTGTTTATACTTTACTTTACACACACATCCTGTTTATACTTTACACACATCCTGTTTATACTTTACACACATCCTGTTTATACTACACACATCCTGTTTATACTTTACACACATCCTGTTTATACTTTACACACATCCTGTTTATACTTTACACACATCCTGTTTATACTTTACACACATCCTGTTTATACACACCATCCTTTATACTTTACACACATCCTGTTTATACTTTACACACATCCTGTTTATACTTTACACACACATCCTGTTTATATACACACACATCCTGTTTATACTTACACACATCCTGTTTATACTTTACACACATCCTGTTTATACTTTACACTACACATCCTGTTTATACTTTACACACATCCTGTTTATACTTTACACACATCCTGTTTTACTTTACACACATCCTGTTTATACTTTACACACATCCTGTTTATACCACACACATCCTGTTTATACTACTTTACACACATCCTGTTTATACTTTACACACACATCCTGTTTATACTTTACACACACATCCTGTTTACTTTACACACATCCTGTTTATACTTTAACACATCCTGTTTATACTTTACACACATCCTGTTTATACTACTTACACACATCCTGTTTATACTTTACCACACACATCCTGTTTATACACCACATCCTGTTTATACTTTACACACATCCTGTTTATACTTAACCACATCCTGTTTATACCTTTACACACATCCTGTTTATACTTTTACACACATCCTGTTTATACTACACACACATCCTGTTTATACTTTACCACACTATCCTGTTTATAACCACTATACACACATCCTGTTTATACTTACACACATCCTGTTTATACTTTACACACACATCCTGTTTATACTTTACACACTATCCTGTTTTATACTTTACACACATCCTGTTTATACTTTACTACATCCTGTTTATATCCTGTCTATACACACATCCTGTTTATACTTTACACATATCCTGTTTATACTTTACACACATCCTGTTTATACGTTACACACATCCTGTTTATACTTTACACACATCCTGTTTATACTTTACACACATCCTGTTAATACACACATATCCTGTTTATACTTTACACATATCCTGTTTATACTTTACACACATCCTGTTTATACTATACACACATCCTGTTTATACTTTACACACACATCCTGTTTATACTTTACACACACATCCTGTTTATACTTTACACACATCCTGTTTATACTTTACACACATCCTGTTTATACTTTACACACATCCTGTTTATACTGTACACACATCCTGTTTATACTATACACACACATCCTGTTTATACTATACACACACATCCTGTTTATACTTTACTATACTATACTATATACGTTAATGAACGGGCAACATAAACCTACATAAACCTACATAGAAAATGATAATTGTGCACGACTTCGGTATTACTTACTGAAGCTGTTCTAACCACTAGGCTACCTGCTCTAACCACTAGGCTACCTGCTCTAACCACTAGGCTACCTGCTCTATCCACTAGACTACCTGCTCTAACCACTAGGCTACCTGCTCTAACCACTAGGCTACCTGCTCTAACCACTAGACTACCTGCTCTAACCACTAGGCTACCTGCTCTAACCACTAGGCTACCTGCTCTAACCACTAGGCTACCTGCTCTAACCACTAGGCTACCTGCTCTAACCACTAGGCTACCTGCTCTAACCACTAGGCTACCTGCTCTAACCACTAGGCTACCTGCTCTAACCACTAGGCTACCTGCTCTAACCACTAGGCTACCTGCTCTAACCACTAGGCTACCTGCTCTAACCACTAGGCTACCTGCTCTAACCACTAGGCTACCTGCTCTAACCACTAGGCTACCTGCTCTAACCACTAGGCTACCTGCTCTAACCACTAGGCTACCTGCTCTAACCACTAGGCTACCTGCTCTAACCACTAGGCTACCTGCTCTAACCACTAGGCTACCTGCTCTAACCACTAGGCTACCTGCTCTAACCACTAGGCTACCTGCTCTAACCACTAGGCTACCTGCTCTAACCACTAGGCTACCTGCTCTAACCACTAGGCTACCTGCTCTAACCACTAGGCTACCTGCTCTAACCACTAGGCTACCTGCTCTAACCACTAGGCTACCTGCTCTAACCACTAGGCTACCTGCTCTAACCACTAGGCTACCTGCTCTAACCACTAGGCTACCTGCTCTAACCACTAGGCTACCTGCTCTAACCACTAGGCTACCTGCTCTAACCACTAGGCTACCTGCTCTAACCACTAGGCTACCTGCTCTAACCACTAGGCTACCTGCTCTAACCACTAGGCTACCTGCTCTAACCACTAGGCTACCTGCTCTAACCACTAGGCTACCTGCTCTAACCACTAGACTACCTGCTCTAACCACTAGACTACCTGCTCTAACCACTAGGCTACCTGCTCTAACCACTAGGCTACCTGCTCTAACCACTAGGCTACCTGCTCTAACCACTAGGCTACCTGCTCTAACCACTAGGCTACCTGCTCTAACCACTAGACTACCTGCTCTAACCACTAGACTACCTGCTCTAACCACTAGGCTACCTGCTCTAACCACTAGGCTACCTGCTCTAACCACTAGACTACCTGCTCTAACCACTAGCTACCTGCTCTAACCACTAGGCTACCTGCTCTAACCACTAGGCTACCTGCTCTAACCACTAGGCTACCTGCTCTAACCACTAGGCTACCTGCTCTAACCACTAGGCTACCTGCTCTAACCACTAGGCTACCTGCTCTAACCACTAGACTACCTGCTCTAACCACTAGGCTACCTGCTCTAACCACTAGGCTACCTGCTCTAACCACTAGGCTACCTGCTCTAACCACTAGGCTACCTGCTCTAACCACTAGGCTACCTGCTCTAACCACTAGACTACCTGCTCTAACCACTAGACTACCTGCTCTAACCACTAGGCTACCTGCTCTAACCACTAGGCTACCTGCTCTAACCACTAGGCTACCTGCTCTAACCACTAGACTACCTGCTCTAACCACTAGACTACCTGCTCTAACCACTAGGCTACCTGCTCTAACCACTAGGCTACCTGCTCTAACCACTAGGCTACCTGCTCTAACCACTAGGCTACCTGCTCTAACCACTAGACTACCTGCTCTAACCACTAGACTACCTGCTCTAACCACTAGACTACCTGCTCTAACCACTAGGCTACCTGCTCTAACCACTAGACTACCTGCTCTAACCACTAGGCTACCTGCTCTAACCACTAGGCTACCTGCTCTAACCACTAGGCTACCTGCTCTAACCACTAGGCTACCTGCTCTAACCACTAGACTACCTGCTCTAACCACTAGGCTACCTGCTCTAACCACTAGGCTACCTGCTCTAACCACTAGACTACCTGCCTCTAACCACTAGGCTACCTGCTCTAACCACTAGACTACCTGCTCTAACCACTAGACTACCTGCTCTAACCACTAGACTACCTGCTCTAACCACTAGGCTACCTGCTCTAACCACTAGGCTACCTGCTCTAACCACTAGACTACCTGCTCTAACCACTAGGCTACCTGCTCTAACCACTAGGCTACCTGCTCTAACCACTAGGCTACCTGCTCTAACCACTAGGCTACCTGCTAAACCACTACCTGCTCTAACCACTACCTGCTCTAACCACTAGACTACCTGCTCTAACCACTAGGCTACCTGCTCTAACCACTAGGCTACCTGCTCTAACCACTAGACTACCTGCTCTAACCACTAGGCTACCTGCTCTAACCACTAGACTACCTGCCTCTAACCACTAGACTACCTGCTCTAACCACTAGGCTACCTGCTCTAACCACTAGACTACCTGCTCTAACCACTAGACTACCTGCTCTAACCACTAGGCTACCTGCTCTAACCACTAGGCTACCTGCTCTAACCACTAGACTACCTGCTCTAACCACTAGGCTACCTGCTCTAACCACTAGGCTACCTGCTCTAACCACTAGGCTACCTGCTCTAACCACTAGACTACCTAACCACTAGGCTACCTGCTCTAACCACTAGGCTACCTGCTCTAACCACTAGGCTACCTGCTCTAACCACTAGCTACCTGCTCTAACCACTAGGCTACCTGCTCTAACCACTAGGCTACCTGCTCTAACCACTAGGCTACCTGCTCTAACCACTAGACTCTAACCACTAGCTACCTGCTCTAACCACTAGGCTACCTGCTCTAACCACTAGACTACCTGCTCTAACCACTAGGCTACCTGCTCTAACCACTAGACTACCTGCTCTAACCACTAGGCTACCTGCTCTAACCACTAGGCTACCTGCTCTAACCACTAGGCTACCTGCTCTAACCACTAGGCTACCTGCTCTAACCACTAGGCTACCTGCTCTAACCACTAGGCTACCTGCTCTAACCACTAGACTACCTGCTCTAACCACTAGGCTACCTGCTCTAACCACTAGGCTACCTGCTCTAACCACTAACCAGGCTACCTGCTCTAACCACTAGGCTACCTAACCACCAGCTACCTAACAACCTAGGCTACCTGCTCTAACCACTAGGCTACCTGCTCTAACCACTAGGCTACCTGCTCTAACCACTAGGCTACCTGCTCTAACC
>NW_027038663.1:30000-35201 GCF_034236695.1 Oncorhynchus nerka
CTCTGTCTCTGTGTGTCTATATCTCTCTCCTTGTTGTCTATCTCTGTGTGTTTCCTCTCCTTGTCTCCTCTTCTCCTCTCCTCTATAAAGACTCGCCACTCCAGACTTCAGAATCAAATCACTTTTATTATTAAACCAAGAGAAACCATAGAAACCAATAAACTACTCTTGATCGGTTCGGTGCTCTGACTTTACAGCTCGTCTTTAGACGTCTCATTGGCTGGCGGTGGCGATGACTCATCAGTGACCTGTCAGAAGGAGAGAGGGGATTGGTCAAGAGAGCTGGAGTGGGAGGTGTTTGTATTAACAGTGACAGGGGATTGGTCAGAAGAGCTTAGAGTGGGAGGGGTTTGCATAATTAGTCAGGTAAGTTCAACTTCAACTTCACCTCCTCTTCATTATCCTCATCCTCCTCTTCCACCTTCGGAAGCTGTCCTCCATTGTCCAGGAACATAGCAAACGTCTCCAAGTCTCTGGTCCCACTGTACTCTACCTCCTACACACACACACACACACACACACACACACACACACACACACACACACACACACACACACACACACACACACACACACACACACACACACACACAGAGAGAGAGACAGAGGGGTTTATAGTAGACAGACTTTCAGGTGTGACTCCTTTTTATCATGATGTTCAAATCTCTTCCTCATTGCTCTCCAACACACAACAACACACACACACACACACACACACACACACACACACACACACACACACACACACACACACACACACACACACACACACACACACACACACACACACACACACAGTGTAGTTTGTGATAGAGGTGTGACAGTGTAGTCTTTCTATCCTTCCGATAGATTGTGTGACTCCCTCCAGGGTCAGAGGTTAAGGGTTAAAGGTTACCTTGCTGTCTTCTCCAGCAGGGTAGTATCATAGCGTAGGAAGCCAGACATAGACACTCCCTCTACCTCGTTCGTTTAGGGTCAGAGGTTTAAGGTTAAGGTCAGAGGTTAAAGGTTACCTTGCTGTCTTCTCCAGCAGGGTAGTATCGTAGTGTAGGGAAGCCAGACACAGACACTCCCTCCACCTCATTGGTCGTGGCGTCCATCTTGGCAATGATGATGTCATCCCGGTCAGCGTGCTTCTCTGCCAGCTTCTCCCAGACAGGAGCCAGCTCCTTACAGTGACCGCACCATGGGGCATCTACACACAGGCACACTATCTTTAGCTAACGTTCGCTAGCTAGCTCAACTTACACTTAGCTAGCTACTAGCGACAGGGAACTGGCTAAATAGAGGAAACACCACTAGCGACAGGTAACTGGCTAAATAGAGGAAACACCACTAGCGACATGGAACTGGCTAACTAGAGGAAACACCACTAGCGACAGGGAACTGGCTAACTAGAGGAAACACCACTAGCGACAGGGAACTGGCTAACTAGAGGAAACACCACTAGCGACAGGTAACTGGCTAAATAGAGGAAACACCACTAGCGACAGGGAACTGGCTAAATAGGAAACACCACTAGCGACAGGTAACTTGCTAAATAGAGGAAACACCACTAGCGACATGGAACTGGCTAACTAGAGGAAACACCACTAGCGACAGGAACTGGCTAACTAGAGGAAACACCACTAGCGACAGGGCTAACTAGAGGAAACACCAACGACAGGTAACTGGCTAAATAGAGGAAACACCACTAGAGGGCTAAATAGACACCACTAGCGACAGGGAACTGGCTAAATAGAGGAAACACCACTAGTGACAGGGAACTGGTAACTGGCTAAATAGAGGAAACACCACTAGCGACAGGGAACTGGCTAAATAGAGGAAACACCACTAACACTGGCTAAATAGAAACAACAAGATGGTGTGTTAATAAGTCTTCACCACGACGACCAGCCAAACATCTTCACCTCGGATTCTACAGGTGTCTGGAACTCTGTCGTAGGGATGCGATACCATTCTTCCACAATAAAGACGACCAGCCAAACAGCTTCACCTCGGATTCTACAGGTGTCTGGAACTCTGTCGGAGGGATGCGACACCATTCTTCCACAATAAAGACGACCAGCCAAACAGCTTCACCTCGGATTCTACAGGTGTCTGGAACTCTGTCGGAGGGATGCGACACCATTCTTCCACAATAAAGACGACCAGCCAAACAGCTTCACCTCGGATTCTACAGGTGTCTGGAACTCTGTCGGAGGGATGCGACACCATTCTTCCACAATAAAGACGACCAGCCAAACAGCTTCACCTCGGATTCTACAGGTGTCTGGAACTCTGTCGGAGGGATGCGACACCATTCTTCCACAATAAAGACGACAAGCCAAACAGCTTCACCTCGGATTCTACAGGTGTCTGGAACTCTGTCGTAGGGATGCGATACCATTCTTCCACAATAAAGACGACCAGCCAAACAGCTTCACCTCGGATTCTACAGGTGTCTGGAACTCTGTCGGAGGGATGCGATACCATTCTTCCACAATAAAGACGACCAGCCAAACAGCTTCACCTCGGATTCTACAGGTGTCTGGAACTCTGTCGGAGGGATGCGACACCATTCTTCCACAATAAAGACGACCAGCCAAACAGCTTCACCTCGGATTCTACAGGTGTCTGGAACTCTGTCGGAGGAAGCGATACCATTCTTCCACAATAAAGACGACCAGCCAAACAGCTTCACCTCGGATTCTACAGGTGTCTGGAACTCTGTCGGAGGGATGCGACACCATTCTTCCACAATAAAGACGACCAGCCAAACAGCTTCACCTCGGATTCTACAGGTGTCTGGAACTCTGTCGGAGGGATGCGAGCACCATTCTTCCACAATAAAGACGACCAGCCAAACAGCTTCACCTCGGATTCTACAGGTGTCTGGAACTCTGTCGTAGGGATGCGATACCATTCTTCCACAATAAAGACGACCAGCCAAACAGCTTCACCTCCCGGATTCTACAGGTGTCTGGAACTCTGTCGGAGGGATGCGACACCATTCTTCCACAATAAAGACGACCAGCCAAACAGCTTCACCTCGGATTCTACAGGTGTCTGGAACTCTGTCGGAGGGATGCGACACCATTCTTCCACAATAAAGACGACCAGCCAAACAGCTTCACCTCGGATTCTACAGGTGTCTGGAACTCTGTCGGAGGGATGCGACACCATTCTTCCACAATAAAGACGACCAGCCAAACAGCTTCACTCGGATTCTACAGGTGTCTGAACTCTGTCGTAGGGATGCGACACCATTCTTCCACAATAAAGACGACCAGCCAAACAGCTTCACCTCGGATTCTACAGGTGTCTGGAACTCTGTCGGAGGGATGCGACACCATTCTTCCACAATAAAGAGTTTTTTGTTGACGTTGAAAACACTGACTCCGCCTTCCAGAACCGTAAGTGTTCCATTGGGTTGAGCTCTGGTGACTGAGGCGGCCATGGCATATGGTTTCATCATTCAGGACCACTCCATACCCTGTGGATGGGGGCAATGTCATCCTATGGGAGCAGAGCCATGGTGGATGGGCCTGCCCAGCATTCTTATACGTGACCCTAAGCATGATGGGATGTTAAATGCTTAATTAATTCAGGAACCACACCTGCACACCTGCTTTCAATATACTTTGTATCCCTCATTTACTCAAGTGTTTCCTTTATTTTAGCAGTAATCTGTAGTACAGAGAGGATTTATTATGACACGTGGAAGTTGACCTGCTGATGATTGATACAGGAAGCCACGCCTTGGAAGTTGAACTGCTGATGATTGATACAGGAAGCCACGCCTTGGAAGTTGAACTGCTGATGATTGATACAGGAAGCCACGCCTTGAAGTTGACCTGCTGATGATTGATACAGGAAGCCACGCCTGAAGTTGACCTACTGATGATTGATACAGGAAGCCATGAAGTTGACCTGCTGATGATTGATTCCAGGAAGCCACGCCTTGGAAGTTGAACTGCTGATGATTGATACAGGAAGCCACGCCTTGGAAGTTGACCTGCTGATGATTGATACAGGAAGCCCACGCCTTGGAAGTTGACCTGCTGATGATTGATACAGGAAGCCACGCCTTGGAAGTTGACCTGCTGATGATTGATACAGGAAGCCACGCCTTGGAAGTTGACCTGCTGATGATTGATACAGGAAGCCACGCCTTGGAAGTTGACCTGCTGATGATTGATACAGGAAGCCACGCCTGGAGTTGACCTGCTGATGATTGATACAGGAAGCCACGCCTTGGAAGTTGACCTGCTGATGATTGATACAGGAAGCCACGCCTTGGAAGTTGACCTGCTGATGATTGATACAGGAAGCCACGCCTTGGAAGTTGACCTACTGATGATTGATACAGGAAGCCACGCCTTGGAAGTTGACCTGCTGATGATTGATACAGGAAGCCACGTCTTGGAAGTTGACCTGCTGATACAGGAAGCCACGCCTTGGAAGTTGACCTGCTGATGATTGATACAGGAAGCCACGCCTTGGATGTTGACCTGCTGATGATTGATACAGGAAGCCACGCCTTGGAAGTTGACCTGCTGATGATTGATACAGGAAGCCACGCCTTGGAAGTTGACCTGCTGATGATTGATTCAGAAGGTTGACTTACAGAACTCCTGACCTCTAATGATAACCAGGAACCCCACCTCTCATCTCTAACCCCTGACCACTAACCTCTAACCCCTTGGGAGTTGAACTGCTGATGATTGATACAGGAATAGTTGACTTACAGAACTCTCTGATTCTTGTTGGTGTCGAGGGCGATAGCCTCAAAGTTCTTCCCGACCAGAACTTTAACGGGTCCTTTATCCCAGTCCTCTGGTACCTCCCCGCTCAGCAGGTGAGACTGCTAATGATTGATACAGTTATAGTTAACCTCTAACCCCTGATCTCTAACCGAATAACATTAACCCCTGACCTCTAGGCCACAACCTCTCTCTAACCCTTGACCAGAATCTCTGATCGGGTCCTTGATCCCAACCTCTAACCCCTGACCTCTAACCCAGGTGAGACTCTAACCACAACCACAGTTAACCCATAACCTCTAACCCCTGACCTCTAACCCATAACCTCTAACCCTGACCTCTAACCCATAACCTCTCATCTCTAACCCTTGACCACTAATCTCTGATCTCTAACCCCTGACCACTAACCTCTAACCCCCTGACCTCTAACCCATAACCTCTAACCCCTGACCTCTA
>NW_027038664.1:0-2500 GCF_034236695.1 Oncorhynchus nerka
CTCTACCAGACAAGGGGAGACAGCAGACAGCTCTACTGTAGTTGAAAGCTCTGACTCTCTACCAGACAAGAGGAGACAGCAGACAGCTCTACTGTAGTTGAAAGCTCTGACTCTCTACCAGACAAGAGGAGACAGCAGACAGCTCTAATGTAGTTGAAAGCTCTGACTCTCTACCAGACACTAGGAGACAGCAGACAGCTCTACTGTAGTTGAAAGCTCTGACTCTCTACCAGACACTAGGAGACAGCAGACAGCTCTACTGTAGTTGAAAGCTCCGACTCTCTACCAGACACTAGGAGACAGCAGACAGCTCTACTGTAGTTGAAAGCTCTGACTCTCCACCAGACAAGAGGAGACAGCAGACAGCTCTACTGTAGTTGAAAGCTCTGACTCTCTACCAGACACTAGGAGACAGCAGACAGCTCTACTGTAGTTGAAAGCTCTGACTCTCTACCAGACACTAGGAGACAGCAGACAGCTCTACTGTAGTTGAAAGCTCTGACTCTCTACCAGACAAGAGGAGACAGCAGACAGCTCTACTGTAGTTGAAAGCTCTGACTCTCTACCAGACAAGAGGAGACAGCAGACAGCTCTACTGTAGTTGAAAGTAGAGCAACAGGAAAAGGAGATGGATTTTACAGGGATTTTACTATTCTCTATTTTACTATTCTCCAGTAGTCTATGGTTCTCCTCTCTACCATTCTCCAGGGGTCTGTGATCCTCCTCTCTACCATTCTCCAGTAGTCTGTGATCCTCCTCTCTACTATTCTCCAGTAGTCTATGGTTCTCCTCTCTACCATTCTCCAGTAGTCTGTGATCCTCCTCTCCACCATTCTCCAGTAGTCTGTGATCCTCCTCTCTACCATTCTCCAGTAGTCTCTGGTTCTCCTCTCTACCATTCTCCAGTAGTCTCTGGTTCTCCTCTCTACTATTCTCCAGTAGTATGTGATCCTCCTCTCCACCATTCTCCAGGGGTCTGTGATCCTCCTCTCCACCATTCTCCAGGGGTATTTCTCACCTGTTTGTAGTCCTTGTGCAGCTTCTTGTATTGGAACATGTTGCAGAGGACTGTGGCCGCTGCTTTGGCTGCTTTCAGCTTCCCAGGACTACAAGAGAGACAACATAAAGATCAGGTTAAGAACTAGCAGGACTACAAGAGAGACAATATAAAGACCAGGTTAAGAACTAGCAGGACTACAAGAGAGACAACATAAAGACCAGGTTAAGAACCTTGGGACTACAAGAGACAACATAAAGACCAGGTTAGAACTAGCAGGACTACAGAGAGACAACATCAAGACCAGGTTAAGAACTAGCAGGACTACAAGAGAGACAACATAAAGACCAGGATATGAACTAGCAGGACTACAAGAGAGACAACATAAAGACCAGGTTATGAATTTAGCAGGACTACAAGAGAGACAACACTTAAAGACCAGGTTAAGAACTAGCAGGACTACAAGAGAGACAACATACCAGGATATGAACTAGCAGGACTACAAGAGAGGCAACAAAGACCAGGAGAACTAGCAGGACTGCAAGAGAGACAACATAAAGACCAGTTAAGAGCGAGCAGGACTACAAGAGAGACAACATAAAGACCAGGTTAGGAACTAGCAGGACTACAAGAGAGACAACATAAAGACCAGGATATGAACTAGCAGGACTACAAGAGAGACAACATAAAGACCAGGATATTAACTAGCAGGACTACAAGAGAGACAACATCAAGGCCAGGATATGAACTAGCAGGACTACAAGAGACAACATCAAGACCAGGATGAGCGAGCAGAACTACAAGAGAGACAACATAAAGACCAGGTTAAGAACTAGCAGGACTACAAGAGAGACAACATAAAGACCAGGATATGAACTAGCAGGTTTACAAGAGAGACAACATAAAGACCAGGATATGAACTAGCAGGACTACAAGAGAGACAACATAAAGACCAGGATATGAACTAGCAGGACTACAAGAGAGACAACATAAAGACCAGGATATGAACTAGCAGGACTACAAGAGAGACAACATAAAGACCAGGTTAAGAACTAGCAGGACTACAAGAGAGACAACATAAAGACCAGGTTAAGAACTAGCAGGACTACAAGAGAGACAACATAAAGACCAGGTTAAGAACGAGCAGGACTACAAGAGAGACAACATAAAGACCAGGTTAAGAACTAGCAGGACTACAAGAGAGACAACATAAAGACCAGGATATGAACTAGCAGGACTACAAGAGAGACAACATAAAGACCAGGATATGAACTAGCAGGACTACAAGAGAGACAACATAAGTCGCTCTGGATAAGAGCGTCTGCTAAATGACTTAAATGTAAATGTAAACATAAAGACCAGGATATGAACTAGCAGGACTACAAGAGAGACAACATCAAGACCAGGATATGAACTAGCAGGACTACAAGAGAGACAACATAAAGACCAGGATATGAACTAGCAGGACTACAAGAGAGACAACATCAAGACCAGGATATGAAC
>NW_027038664.1:7500-35202 GCF_034236695.1 Oncorhynchus nerka
CCCATTTTCTAACCAGTTTACCAGTGTAAAGGGTTACGGTCAGCCCGTTACCAACCCTGTTAGGTCACTTAAGGTCAACCCTGTTATGGGCAACGGGCAACCCTGTTAAGGTCAACCCTGTTATGGGCAGCCCCATGGGCAGCCTGTTACAAGTCAGCCCTGTTAAGGTCAGCCTGTTATGGGCAACCCTGTTACGGTCAACCCTGTTAAAGGTCAACCCTGTTATGGGCAACCCTGTTACGGTCAACCCTGTTAAGGTCAACCCTGTTATAGAGGCAACCCTGGGTCAACCCTGTTATGGGCAACCCTGTTAAGGTCAACCCTGTTATGGGCAACCCTGTTACGGTCAACCCTGTTACATGGGCAAGGTCAACCCTCAACCCTGTTATGGGCAACCCTGTTCACGGTCAACCCTGTTACGGTCAACCCTGTTACGGGCAACCCTGCCAAGGTCAACCCTGTTAAGGGCAACCTGTTACGGTCCAACCCTGTTACGGTCCCAACCCAGGTCCCTGTTATGGGCAACCCTGTTACGGTCAGCCCAGGTCAACCCTGTTAAGGTCAGCCCTGTTATGGGCAACCCTGTTACGGTCACCCTGCGTTACGGCCAACCCTGTTAAGTCAACCCTGTTAAGGTCAACCCTGTTACGGTCAACCCTGTTAAGGTCAGCCCCTGTTACGGTCCAACCCTGTTAGGTCAACCCTGTTGCGGTCAACCCTGTTACGGTCAACCCTGTTACGGTCAACCCTGTTAAGGTCAACCCTGTTATGGGCAACCCTGTTACGGCCAACCCTGTTAAGGTCAAGTTAAGGTCAACCCTGTTAAGGGTCAGCCCGGTCAACCCTGTTATGGGCAACCTGTTATGGGCAACCCTGTTACGGTCAACCCTGTTAGGTCAACCCTGTTAAGGTCAGCCCTGTTAAGGTCAGCCCCTGTTAAGGTCAACCCTGTTAAGGTCAGCCCTGTTAAGGTCAACCCTGTTATGGGCAGCCTGTTATGGGCAGCCCTGTTGTGGGCAACCCTGTTACGGTCAGCCCTGTTACGGGCAACCCTGTTACGTCACCCTGTTAACAACCCTGTTAAGGTCAACCCTGTTGAAGGTCAACCCTGTTAAGGTCAACCCTGTTATGGGCAAATGGGCAACCCTGTTACGGTCAGCCTGTTGAGTCAACCCTGTTAGTCCCAGCCTGTTAAGGTCAGCCCTGTTAAGGTCAACCCTGTTAAGGTCAACCCTGTTATGGGCAGCCCTGTTAGTCCAACCCTGTTACGGTCAACCCTGTTACGGGCAACCCTGTTACGGTCAACCCTGTTCGGTCAACCCTGGGTCAACCCTGTTAAGGTCAACCTGTTACGGTCCAACCCCTGTTAAGTCAGCCCTGTTAAGGTCAACCCTGTTAAGGTCAACCCTGTTATGGGCAACCCTGTTATGGGCAACCCTGTTAAGGTCAACCCTGTTATGGGCAACCCTGTTACGGTCAACCCTGTTACGGTCAACCCTGTTAAGGTCAACCCTGTTATGGGCAACCCTGTTACGGGCAACCCTGTTAAGGTCAAGCCTGTTATGGGCAACCCTGTTACGGTCAACCCCTGTTAAGGTCAACCCTGTTAAGGTCAACCCTGGGTCAACCCTGTTACGGTCAACCCTGTTACGGTCAACCCTGTTAAGGTCAACCCTGTTACGGTCAACCCTGTTAAGGTCAACCCTGTTACGGTCAACCTGTTACGGTCAACCCTGTTAAGGTCAACCCTGTTAAGGTCAGCCTGTTACGGTCAAAACCCTATTACGGTCAACCCTGTTAAGGTCAACCCTGTTACGGTCCAACCTGTTACGGTCAACCCTGTTAAGGTCAACCCTGTTATGGGCAACCTATACGGTCAACCTGTTACGGTCAGCCCTGTTACGGTCAACCTGTTATGGGCAACCTGTTACGGTCAACCCTGTTAAGGTCAACCCTGTTAAGGTCAACCTATTCACGGTCAACCCTGTTACGGGTCAACCCTGTTAAGGTCACCCTGTTACGGTCAACCCTGTTACGGTCAACCCTGTTAAGGTCAACCCTGTTACGGTCAACCCTGTTACGGTCAACCCTGTTAAGGTCAACCCTGTTATGGGCAACCCTGTTACGGTCAACCCTGTTACGGTCAGCCCTGTTACGGTCAACCCCTGTTACGGTCAACCCTGTTACGGTCCAACCCTGTTAAGGTCAACCCTGTTAAGGTCAACCCTGTTACGGTCCAACCCTGTTACGGTCAACCCTGTTAAGGTCAACCCTGTTACGGTCAGCCCTATTCGGTCAACCCCTGTTAAGGTCAACCTGTTATGGGCAACCTGTTACGGTCAACCCTGTTACGGGTCGCCAACCCTGTTACGGTCAACCCTGTTATGGGCAACCCTGTTACGGTCAACCCTGTTAAGGTCAACCTGTTAAGGTCAACCTGTTACGGGCAACCCTGTTACGGTCAGCCTGTTACGGTCAACCCTGTTACGGTCAACCCTGTTGGTCAGCCCTGACGGTCAACCCTGTTCACGGTCAACCTGTTACGGTCAGCCTGTTAGGTCAACCCTGTTACGGTCCAAACAGGTCAACCCTGTTAAGGTCAACCCTGTTATGGGAATGTTGTCAACCCCTGTTAAGGTCAACCTGTTACGGTCAACCCTTACGGTCAGCCCTGTTAAGGTCAACCCTGTTAAGGTCAGCCTGTTAAGGTCAAACGGTCAGCCCTGTTACGGTCAGCCCTGTTAGGTCAACCCTGTTACGGTCAACCTGCTACGGTCAACCCTGAAGGTCAACCCTGTTATGGGCAACCCTGTTACGGGTCAACCCTGTTACGGTCAACCCTGTTACGGTCAGCCCTGTTATGGGCAACCCTGTTACGGTCAACCCTGTTAGGTCAACCCTGTGCAGTCCAGCCTGTTACGGGCAACCTGTTACGGTCAGCCCCTGTTACGGTCCAAGCCTGTTACGGTCAACCCTGTTACGGTCAACCCTGTTACGGTCAACCCTGTTACGGTCAACCTGTTAAGGTCAACCCTGTTACGGTCACTCCTGTTACGGTCAAAGTTTAAGGTCAACCTGGTCAATAAGGTCAACCCCTGTTACGGTCAACCCTGTTAAGGTCAGCCCTGTTACGGTCAACCCTATTACGGTCAACCCTGTTACTTTATAGGCACTTACTATATAGTATTTTTTTTTAAATGTATCTTCTTGAGATGGGAAAACATGTTTTTTACCAGTTAAACAGGTGCTCTTTATGACAGAATGTTGATAGAATGAAAGTCAAACATTACACTTCTCAAAAAAGGGCACGGAATCGGTGGACGACCGAGCAGCAAGAAACACCGCTACCAATATTTCTCCCTATCCCGTACCTGCTGTCGTTGGAGTTCTTGATGGCCACTAGTTTTTGCAGCCCGTCAAAGAAAGTGATGTCCCGGGCTGCGACGGAGCTGCAGGTCACCAGGTTGTTCAATGTTCCACAGATGTTGACCACCAAAAACGGCTCCTTCTGTTGACCGTCAGCAGGCAGTTTGTCCACCAGGTTGTTCACAGTCTTGGTTGCTAGAAGGAGAAAAAAAAGGGTTGATGGGGTGGCAGGGTAGCCTAGTGGTTAGAGTGTAGAGGCGGCAGGTAGCCTAGTGGTTAGAGTGTAGCGGCGGCAGGTAGCCTAGTGGTTAGAGCGTTGGACTAGTAACCGGAAGGTTGCAAGTTCAAATCCCCGAGCTGACAAGGTACAAATCTGTCGTTCTGCCCCTGAACAAGGCAGTTAACCCACTGTTCCTAGGCCGTCATTGAAAATAAGAATTTGTTCTTAACTGACTTGCCTAGTTAAATAAAGGTAAAATAAAAATCTCATGTTATTCATCCCACACGGCAGTCAAATCCACCCCTGAAATAGATGGATATGGCTTTGTTTTTGGTTCTTGCTCTGGCATGAAATCAAATGGGTTTTCCTCTGTTTGTTAATAACACATATCTCACATTGACATCCTTGAATTGCTCGCCTTTCTCTCAAAGCTTATATGCAGGATGAGGTTCAGAGGCAATCAGGATTTGATCAAAAAGGGTCCTGGTTACTGACCCATGGCGTTCTTGTCCTTGGCATGGCGTGACAGGTTTCTGAGGAAGCCGGTGAGGGATCTCAGCTCCAGGTCATTATTGGTCCTCAGTTTGTCCAACATCACAGGAAGCATCCTCTCTTGCTCGAGAGCCACACGACACAGCACCCCCGCCCACTGAGGAGAAAAAGAGAGAAAGGTCTTTCTGCGTCAGTATTTCTCAAATTAATTACAGTAGCCCCCCCAAATCCCGTTTTGCTCTGTCTGAAGTAAACCCTTATGTGCAACTGATCATTGGGCTTATTTTTCTTATGAGTCAATTACACCCTGTAGAAAGGCAAGGTACCCACAGGGGGTTCAAGTACCCCAGCTAGAGAGACACTGTCGTCGTTCTATGAATGCTGAGTGAGCTATAGAGATCACTGATGTGAGTGATGTGAGTTGCAGTTTTCATTGTCAGGTGTCCAAGTCCGGTACAAAACAAAATGACCCTGGAGCACATATCAGTGGCCTGGTCACAGAGGCTTCACGGATAGTTTGGAGGAGCCTGTTTATGATCCCCTAGTTTATCTGGCACAGGGGACGGGTGGTGAGTTGAGATGACTCCATAGTCTAAGTGTATCTGACACCGCCAGGGACGGGTGGTGTGTTGAGATGACTCCATAGTCTGACACTGCCAGGGACGGGTGGTGAGGTGAGATGACTCCATAGTCTATCTGACACCGCCAGGACGGGTCGTGAGGTTTGAGATGGTGACGAGAGAAGGACCATTGGCAGTGGGAATTATCAACACTCACTCTCTTGTCTCCAGCTGTGATGTTCTGCAGGGCCCGGCTGCAGCCTCGGGGTGGTGAAGTTGAACTCACAGCCCTGCAGCACGCGGTTATACAGCCCCACCACCTGGGGTGCCACAGCCACTCCAGACCCTTGGGCACGCGGGCCACCTCCGTGAATGTAACCAGGTCCTGGTTCATCTTCTGTAAAAGGAGAAGGTCAGGGGTCAATGTGATGTAGGCGATGTGATACAGGACTTCCGTTTAGACACGGACAGGGTCATTCTGAAGACCATCAAGACTACGGTTCAACTGCTAAACTGACAGAAGAAGAAGAAGATTGACACTGTGATACATACATTTTTTACTTTCTTGCTCTGAGGCGTGAAGCAACCAATGGCTTCACTCCTGCTGGTGTCCTGGCCTCTGGTTGGTCCTTCCAGACGTAGCATGGCCGAGGCGGGATCTCACTGTACAGCTGATACGGAGAGGTTCCTCTTAACACACACTGCATTCTCCACTCCCTGGACAGACACACACACAAGTTGAATAGATTTTAATACCAAAGTCCAACATGTGAGGCTTTCACATGAACAAATGTACCATAGAATGTTGAGTATATATTTAATTCCCATGACGACATGTACAACACTTGATCGAAGAAAAACACTGAAGGTACAGTTACGCATTGTGACAATTGTTCTGCAAATACCACACGGCTAAGTAACTTTCCTACCTGTACTCCAGTCCACTATCTGGTCTCCAGTCCACTATCTGCACTCCAGTCACTATCTGCACTCCAGTATACTATCTGCACTCCAGTCCACTATCTGCACTCCAGACCACTATCTGCACTCCAGTCCACTATCTGCACTACAGTCCACTATCTGCACTACAGTCCACTATCTGTACTCCAGTCCACTATCTGCACTACAGTCCACTATCTGCACTCCAGTCTACTATCTGCACTCCAGTCTACTATCTGCACTACAGTCCACTATCTGCACTACAGTCCACTATCTGCACTCCAGTCACTATCTGCACTACAGTCACTATCTGTACTCCAGTCCACTATCTGCACTCCAGTCCACTATCTGCACTCCAGTCCACTATCTGCACTCCAGTCCACTATCTGCACTCCAGTCCACTATCTGCACTCCAGTCCACTATCTGCACTCCAGTCCACTATCTGCACTCCAGTCCACTATCTGCACTCCAGTTCACTATCTGCACTCCAGTCCACTATCTGCACTCCAGTCTACTATCTGCACTCCAGTCCACTATCTGCACTCCAGTCCACTATCTGCACTACAGTCCACTATCTGCACTCCAGTCCACTATCTGCACTCCAGTCCACTATCTGCACTCCAGTCCACTATCTGCACTCCAGTTCACTATCTGCACTCCAGTTTACTATCTGCACTCCAGTCTACTATCTGCACTCCAGTCCACTATCTGCACTCCAGTCCACTATCTGTACTCCAGTCTGTACTCCAGTCCACTATCTGCACTCCAGTCTGTACTCCAGTCACTATCTGCACTCCAGTCCATTATCTCCAGTCTGTACTCCAGTCCACTATCTGTACTCCAGTCCACTATCTGTACTCCAGTCCACTATCTGTACTGATCAGTCTACTCCAGTCACTATCTGCACTCCAGTCTGTACTCCAGTCCACTATCTGCACTCCAGTCTGTACTCCAGTCCACTATCTATACTCCACTCTATCTGTACTCCAGTCCACTATCTATCTGTACTCCAGTTTACTATCTATACTCCAGTTTACTATCTGTACTCCAGTCCACTATCTGTACTCCCAGTTTACTATCTGCACTCCAGTTTACTATCTGTACTCAGTCCACTATCTGTACTCCAGTCCACTATCTGTACTCCAGTTTACTATCTGTGCTCCAGTCCACTATTTGTACTCCAGTCCACTATCTGTACTCCAGTCCACTATCTGTACTCCAGTCACTATCTGTACTCCAGTCAACTATCTGTACTCCAGTCCACTATCTGTACTCCAGTCCACTATCTGTACTCAGTCCACTATCTGTACTCAGTCCACTATTGTACTCCAGTCCACTATTTGTACTCCAGTCCACTATCTGTACTCCAGTCCACTATCTGTACTCCAGGCCACTATCTGTACTCCAGTCCACTATCTGTATCCACAGTCTGCACTCCAGTCCACTATCTGCTCAAGTCCCGGTCCACTATCTGCTCAGTCCACTATCTGTACTCAGTCCACTATCTGTACTCCAGTCACTATCTGTACTCCAGTCTACTATCTGTACTCCAGTCTATTCGTAGCTCATTCTCACCTTTTCCTCCACCTTGCCTTCCTGTGGCGAGGCCTGGATGTATCCTACCAGGGCATCCACCAGACCGTTGGTCTCCCTCATCTGACGTCTGGTCTTCTCATTCACTGAGCTCAGGTTCTGGGGACAGCAGGGTGAGAGGTCAGAGACAAGGATAGGCTAACAGAAATCATAGAACAAAGAACTGACATTGATCAAAGACCTGGCGTGTCAATGAACTGACTTGGGTGAAAGAGCTGGCGGGTCAATGAACTGACTTGGGTGAAAGAGCTGACGGGTCAATGAACTGACATGTCAATGAACTGAAATGGGTCAATGAACTGAAATGGGTCAATGAATTGACATGTCAATGAACTGAAATAAGGTCAATGAACTGAAATGGGTCAATGAACTGACATGGGTCAATGAACTGACATATCAATGAACTGACATATCAATGAACTGACATGGGAAGATAGGACACTGTTGTCACATGCACTTAGACAGAGGAGGAGCTGGAACAAGAAGAATAAGGCTGTACTATAGTGTGAAATACTGTACAATAGTGTTATATATTGTACTATACTACTATATTGCACTATAGTGTAATATACTGTACAATACTATCCTATACTGTACTATACCATCATATACTGTACTTTAGTGTACTGTACTTTAGTGTACTATACCATCCTATACTGTCCTTTAGTGTACTGTACTATACTGTACTATACTGTATTATAGTGTAATATACTGTACTGTGATATACTGTACTATACTGTCCTACACTGCCATATACTGTACTTTAGTGTACTGGACTATAGTGTAATATACTGTACTATGCTTTACTATACTGTACTATAGTGTACAATACTGTACTATACAATACTGGTGTAATATACTGTACTGTACTATCCTATAGTGTACTATATCGTACTATAGTGTACATTACTGTACTATATTGTACTGTACTATACTATAGAATACTGTACTATCCTACAGTGTACTATATTGTACTATCCTATAGTGTACTATAGTGTACTGTACTATCCTATAGTGTACTATAGTGTACTGTACTATCCTATAGTGTACTATACTCTCCCATAGTGTACTATATTGTACTATAGAGTACTGTATTATACTGTCCTATACTATACTTTAGTGTACTGTACTATACTGGACTATAGTGTAATATACTGTACTATGATTTACTATACTGTACTATAGTGTACTATATTGCACTGTACTCTCCTATAGTGTACTATATTGTACTATAGAGTACTGTACTATCCTACAGTGTACTATCCTATAGTGTATATTGTACTATAGTATACTATCCTATAGTGTACTATATTGTACTATAGTGTACTGTACTATCCTATAGTGTACTATAGTGTACTGTACTATCCTATAGTGTACTATACTCTCCTATAGAGTACTGTACTATCCTAGTGTACTATATTGTACTATCCTATAGTGTACTATATTGTATTATAGTGTACTGTACTATCCTATATTGTACTATAGTGTACTATACTGTACTATAGTGTACTGTACTATCCTATAGTGTACTATAGTGTACTATATTGTACTATAGTGTACTATCCTATACTGTACTATATTGTACTATAGTGTACTGTACTATACTGTACAATACTGTACTAGTTTACTGTACTATCCTATAGTGTACTATACTGTACTATCCTATAGTATACTACTGTGTACTGTAATATCCTATAGTATACTACACTGTACTATAGTGTACTGTACTATCCTATAGTGTACTATAGTGTACTATATTGTACTATAGTGTACTGTACTATACTGTACAAGTTTACTGTACTATCCTACAGTGTACTATCCTATAGTATACTATTGTGTACTGTACTATCCTATAGTGTACTATATTGTACTATAGTGTACTGTACTATACTGTACTATATTGTACTATCCTATACTGTACTATATTGTACTATAGTGTACTGTACTATACTGTACAATACTGTACTAGTTTACTGTACTATCCTATAGTGTACTATATTGTACTATAGTGTACTGTACTATACTGTATTATAGTGTAATATACTGTACTGTGATATACTGTACTATACTGTCCTACACTGCCATATACTGTACTTTAGTGTACTGGACTATAGTGTAATATACTGTACTATGCTTTACTATACTGTACTATAGTGTACAATACTGTACTATACAATACTGGTGTAATATACTGTACTGTACTATCCTATAGTGTACTATATCGTACTATAGTGTACATTACTGTACTATAGTGTACTATATTGTACTGTACTATACTATAGAATACTGTACTATCCTACAGTGTACTATATTGTACTATCCTATAGTGTACTATAGTGTACTGTACTATCCTATAGTGTACTATAGTGTACTGTACTATCCTATAGTGTACTATACTCTCCCATAGTGTACTATATTGTACTATAGAGTACTGTATTATACTGTCCTATACTATACTTTAGTGTACTGTACTATACTGGACTATAGTGTAATATACTGTACTATGATTTACTATACTGTACTATAGTGTACTATATTGCACTGTACTCTCCTATAGTGTACTATATTGTACTATAGAGTACTGTACTATCCTACAGTGTACTATCCTATAGTGTATATTGTACTATAGTGTACTATCCTATAGTGTACTATATTGTACTATAGTGTACTGTACTATCCTATAGTGTACTATAGTGTACTGTACTATCCTATAGTGTACTATACTCTCCTATAGAGTACTGTACTATCCTAGTGTACTATATTGTACTATCCTATAGTGTACTATATTGTATTATAGTGTACTGTACTATACTGTACAATACTGTACTAGTTTACTGTACTATCCTATAGTGTACTATATTGTACTATAGTGTACTGTACTATACTGTATTATAGTGTAATATACTGTACTGTGATATACTGTACTATACTGTCCTACACTGCCATATACTGTACTTTAGTGTACTGGACTATAGTGTAATATACTGTACTATGCTTTACTATACTGTACTATAGTGTACAATACTGTACTATACAATACTGGTGTAATATACTGTACTGTACTATCCTATAGTGTACTATATCGTACTATAGTGTACATTACTGTACTATAGTGTACTATATTGTACTGTACTATACTATAGAATACTGTACTATCCTACAGTGTACTATATTGTACTATCCTATAGTGTACTATAGTGTACTGTACTATCCTATAGTGTACTATAGTGTACTGTACTATCCTATAGTGTACTATACTCTCCCATAGTGTACTATATTGTACTATAGAGTACTGTATTATACTGTCCTATACTATACTTTAGTGTACTGTACTATACTGGACTATAGTGTAATATACTGTACTATGATTTACTATACTGTACTATAGTGTACTATATTGCACTGTACTCTCCTATAGTGTACTATATTGTACTATAGAGTACTGTACTATCCTACAGTGTACTATCCTATAGTGTATATTGTACTATAGTGTACTATCCTATAGTGTACTATATTGTACTATAGTGTACTGTACTATCCTATAGTGTACTATAGTGTACTGTACTATCCTATAGTGTACTATACTCTCCTATAGAGTACTGTACTATCCTAGTGTACTATATTGTATTATAGTGTACTGTACTATCCTATATTGTACTATAGTGTACTATACTGTACTATAGTGTACTGTACTATCCTATAGTGTACTATATTGTACTATAGTGTACTATCCTATACTGTACTATATTGTACTATAGTGTACTGTACAATACTGTACTAGTTTACTGTACTATCCTATAGTGTACTATACTGTACTATCCTATAGTATACTACTGTGTACTGTAATATCCTATAGTATACTACACTGTACTATAGTGTACTGTACTATCCTATAGTGTACTATAGTGTACTATATTGTACTATAGTGTACTGTACTATACTGTACAAGTTTACTGTACTATCCTATAGTGTACTATATTGTACTATAGTGTACTGTACTATACTGTACAAGTTTACTGTACTATCCTATAGTGTACTATAGGGTACTATATTGTACTATAGTGTACTGTACTATACTGTACTATATTGTACTATA
Source organism: Oncorhynchus nerka (assembly GCF_034236695.1). Taxonomy (NCBI): domain Eukaryota; kingdom Metazoa; phylum Chordata; class Actinopteri; order Salmoniformes; family Salmonidae; genus Oncorhynchus; species Oncorhynchus nerka. The sequence continues at coordinate 18,768 of NW_027038664.1, forward strand.
GTGTACTATCCTATACTGTACTATATTGTACTATAGTGTACTGTACAATACTGTACTAGTTTACTGTACTATCCTATAGTGTACTATACTGTACTATCCTATAGTATACTACTGTGTACTGTAATATCCTATAGTATACTACACTGTACTATAGTGTACTGTACTATCCTATAGTGTACTATAGTGTACTATATTGTACTATAGTGTACTGTACTATACTGTACACGTTTACTGTACTATCCTATAGTGTACTATCCTATAGTATACTATTGTGTACTGTACTATCCTATAGTGTACTATCCTATAGTATACTATTGTGTACTGTACTATCCTATAGTATACTATTGTGTACTGTACTATCCTATAGTGTACTATAGTGTACTGTACCTAAGACATCCGGTGGTGTTGTAGAAGATGTCAACCTCAGAGGGCTCTGCTGGATGACCTCAGTGTCTCCACTGCCTGAGAGCGGGATCAGGATCTCTCTGTGAGCTCAGACCGCGTCTCCTTAGCAAGCTTCCTCCTTCAGGTTGTCTTTGGATGACAGGTTCCACAGAATACCTGACAGAAAACCCAATGACCAAACCTTGTATCATTACCTCTACTATTGTTTATTGTGCTCCTAAATTTCTTTCTGTGCTCCCCTCAAAAAATTATACTTAGGAGCACATGTCAGCGTAGAGCTCTACATTGTACAGAGTACTTTGTATCTCAAGAAAGTTGAACTTACTATCCCGAGTGATACTTGTTTGTCTTACACCTAGCTACCTTCAGATGAATGTAAGTCACTCTAACCTCTGGTTAGCCTAGTGGTTAGGCGTTGGACTAGTAACCGGAGGGTTGCAAGTTCAAATCCCCGGAGCTGAAAATTTTCTGTCGTTCTGCCCCTGAACAGGCAGTTAACCCGCTGTTCCTAGGCCGTCGTGAAAATAAGAATTTGTTCTTAACTGACTTGCCTAGTAAAATAAAAGGTAAAAAAAAAAACAGGGGGCATTATTGAGTAGCTTGGATGAATAAGGTTCACAGAGTAAACTGCCTGTTACTCTGTCCCAGATATCCCTATGCATATTATTAGTAGTATTGGATGGAAAACACTCTGAAGTTTCTAAAACTGTTTGAATGATGTCTGTGAGTCCAATTTGTAAGTCGCTCTGGATAAAGAGCGTTTGCTAAATAGCGTAAATGTAAATAACAAGAACTCATATGGCAGGCAAAAACCTGAGAAAAATCCAACCAGGAAGTAGGAAATCTGATGTTTGTAGTTTTTCAACTCTTTGCCATTCAATATACAGTGTAAATCGGGTCATATTTTACTTCTAATGCTTCCACTAGATGTCAACAGTCTTTAGAACTTTGTTTTAGGGCTTCTACTATCAAGGGGGAGAGAATTAGAGGAGGATTGAGCCAGGTCTCTGGCAGAGTGCCACAGGCTCGTGACACGTGGTCACGAGAGAGTTAGCTCTCGTTCATTGCTTTCTACATACAATGGAATTCTCTGGGTTGGAACATTATTGAAGATTTATGATAAAACATCCTAAAGATTTATTCTATACTTAGTTTGACATGTCTCTACGACCTGTAATATAACTTTTTAACTTTTAGATCCGCGTTCAGCTGGACCTGAACGCGTTTAGTTTGTTTACCAAACGCCCTAACAAAAGAAGCTATTTGGACATAAAAGTATGAACTTTGTCCGAGACAAATCAAACATTTCTTGTGGAACTGGGATTCCTGGAAGTGCATTCTGATGAAAAGATCATCAAAGGTAAGTGAATATTTAGAATGCTATTTCTGACTAATGTTGACTACACAATATGGCAAACATCTTTTTGGCTGCTTTATTGTCTGACGCTGTACTCAGATTATTGCATGGCTTGCTTTTTCCGTAACATTTTTTTATTTTTAAATCTGACACAGCGTTTGTATTAAGGAGAAGTCTATCTCTAATTCCATGTATAACACTTGTATTGTCATCAACATTTATGATGAGTATTTCTGTAAAATGATGTGGCTCTCTGCAAAATCACTGCATGTTTTAGAACTACTGAACGTAACGCGCCAATGAAAAACGAGATTTTTATATAAATATGCACTTTAGCGAACAAAACATACATGTATTGTGTAACATGAAGTCCTATGAGTGTCATTTGATAAAGATCATCAAAGGTTAGTGATTAATTTAATCTCTATTTGTGCTTTTTGTGACTCCTCTCTTTGGCTGGAAAAATGGCTGTGTTTTTCTGTGACTTGGTGGTGACCGAACATAATCGTTTGTGATGCTTTCGCTGTAAAGCCTTTTTGAAATCAGACAATGTGGCTGGATTAACGAGAATTTTATCTTTAAAATGATGTAAAATACTTGTATGCTTGAGGAATTTTAATTATGAGATTTTTGTTGTTTTGAATTTGGCGCCCTGCACTTTCACTGGCTGTTGGCGAGGCAGGACGCTACCGTCCTACATATCCCAGAGAGGCTAAAGGACTAAAATGTAAAACGTCATACCTGTGATGTTCTTGCGTAGCTCGTCGTCATTCACCTTCAGAGCCTCTATGAGTTGTGGGATCCCTCCCCCCTCAATAAGGGCCACCTTGTTGTCCATGTTCTCGTAGATGAGGTTCCTCGTGGCGCCCGTGGCGTAGCGAGCCACCTCCTGGTTCTCACTGTTGAACAGCCTCACCAGCTCTGGGATGCCCTTATAGCGGTGCACCTAGTGATTGGAGGGAAGAACAAGTCTGTAAGGTTTAGACTAATTCTGAATCCCAGTGACCCCTAGCCTAGCCCCTATTCCCTAGGCAATCCTGTATATCTAAAATGATTAGACAGCGTAGCCTAGTGGTTAGAGAGTTGGACTAGTAACCGTAAAGGTTGCAAGATCAAATCCCCGAGCTGACAAGGTACAAAATCTGTCGTACTGTTCCTAGGCCGTCATTGAAAATAATAATTTGTTCTTAACTGACTTGCCTAGTTAAATAAAGGTAAAATAATAAAGTCCATATTGCTTAAAGCTGTCCAATATTTTCAAATTTACAGGACCTTTGGCTTGATTTAGAATCCAGCATCTGTGCTTGGACTGCTGAGCAAACCTGTCACCCGGCAACAAGAGACCACACACATAAATCTCTGTTCCTGCTCTTTCACAAAACCACAGCTGAAAAAACACAGACAAGCACCTACAAGCTACCTGTCTGTGAAAAAATACTTCACACCTGCTTGAAACAAAATGGTGTCCGTCACTTCAACAAGACAACATTCTTTTAGAATGACTTAGATCACATTTACTGTATGTCTGCTGAACTATGACATTAAAACAAAGATGAGGCTTTTAATTTTAAGCACCTCGGCCAAGATTGACAGTTGGCACAACCGGAGCATGTCAATGTGTTGATATACCTGGAGCACCTCAGTCAATGTGTTGATATACCTGGAGCACCTCAGTCAATGTGTTGATATACCTGGAGCACCTCAGTCAATGTGTTGATATACCTGGAGCACCTCAGTCAATGTGTTGATATACCTGGAGCACCTCAGTCAATGTGTTGATATACCTGGAGCACCTCAGTCAATGTGTTGATATACCTGGAGCACCTCAGTCAATGTGTTGATATACCTGGAGCACCTCAGTCAATGTGTTGATACACCTGGAGCACCTCAGTCAATGTGTTGATATACCTGGAGCACGTCAGTCAATGTGTTGATATACCTGGAGCACCTCAGTCAATGTGTTGATATACCTGGAGCACCTCAGTCAATGTGTTGATATACCTGGAGCACCTCAGTCAATGTGTTGATATACCTGGAGCACCTCAGTCAATGTGTTGATATACCTGGAGCACCTCAGTCAATGTCTTGATATACCTGGAGCACGTCAGTCAATGTGTTGATATACCTGGAGCACGTCAGTCAATGTGTTGATATACCTGGAGCACGTCAATCAATGTGTTGATATACCTGGAGCACGTCAGTCAATGTGTTGATATACCTGGAGCACGTCAGTCAATGTGTTGATATACCTGGAGCACGTCAGTCAATGTGTTGATATACCTGGAGCACGTCAATCAATGTGTTGATATACCTGGAGCACGTCAGTCAATGTGTTGATATACCTGGAGCACCTCAGTCAATGTGTTGATATACCTGGAGCACCTCAGTCAATGTGTTGATATACCTGAGCACGTCAGTCAATGTGTTGATATACCTGGAGCACGTCAATCAATGTGTTGATATACCTGGAGCACCTCAGTCAATGTGTTGATATACCTGGAGCACCTCAGTCAATGTGTTGATATACCTGGAGCACGTCAGTCAATGTGTTGATATACCTGGAGCACGTCAATCAATGTGTTGATATACCTGGAGCACCTCAGTCAATGTGTTGATATACCTGGAGCACGTCAATCAATGTGTTGATATACCTGGAGCACGTCAGTCAATGTGTTGATATACCTGGAGCACCTCAGTCAATGTGTTGATATACCTGGAGCACCTCAGTCAATGTGTTGATATACCTGGAGCACGTCAGTCAATGTGTTGATATACCTGGAGCACCTCAGTCAATGTGTTGATATACCTGGAGCACCTCAGTCAATGTGTTGATATACCTGGAGCACCTCAGTCAATGTGTTGATATACCTGGAGCACGTCAGTCAATGTGTTGATATACCTGGAGCACGTCAGTCAATGTGTTGATATACCTGGAGCACCTCAGTCAATGTGTTGATATACCTGGAGCACCTCAGTCAATGTGTTGATATACCTGGAGCACCTCAGTCAATGTGTTGATATACCTGGAGCACCTCAGTCAATGTGTTGATACACCTGGAGCACCTCAGTCAATGTGTTGATATACCTGGAGCACGTCAGTCAATGTGTTGATATACCTGGAGCACCTCAGTCAATGTGTTGATATACCTGGAGCACCTCAGTCAATGTGTTGATATACCTGGAGCACGTCAGTCAATGTGTTGATATACCTGGAGCACCTCAGTCAATGTGTTGATATACCTGGAGCACGTCAGTCAATGTGTTGATATACCAGCACTCAGTCAATGTGTTGATATACCTGGAACACCTCAGTCAATGTGTTGATATACCTGGAGCACGTCAGTCAATGTGTTGATATACCTGGAGCACCTCAGTCAATGTGTTGATATACCTGGAGCACGTCAGTCAATGTGTTGATATACCTGGAGCACGTCAGTCAATGTGTTGATACACAATAGGTCTTATGCAACTAGCAACTTCACTTCTATTGTTCCTTATATTATGTTAATGAACATACGCACACCGAATGGGACGCGTATTTGACATTGTAAATATCATAAGGAAGTACCAGAGAAACAGAGAATGCAGAATGAAGAGGAACTCCCTTTAGTACCTCTTTCTTGGCCTCAGTGTCACTGTAACACTCATGTTGGATAAACGCTGCTCCTAGAACCTGCAGCTCAGCATCCCCCTCTGCCAGGTACCTCACCGCCGTAGCCATGTCCAGGTTATTGATCCTGTACAATCAGAAAGATCAATCAACCAACCAATCAAATGTACCTGTATTTGTAAAGCCCAGTTGACACAAAGTGCTTAACAGTAAGCCAGCCCCTGGTCAGGTTAGAGAGACTGAGACAAATAATACATTATGAATGATGGGGGATTTCGTGGTGATAACACTCTATAGCAGCGGTGTCAAAGTCAGGCCGCATTTGGTTCTTCACTGAGGGCCGCATTCGGTTCTTCACTGAGGGCCGCCTTTTGGTTCTTCACTGAGGGCCGCCTTTGGTTCTTCACTGAGGGCCGCCTTTGGTTCTTCACTGAGGGCCGCCTTTGGTTCTTCACTGAGGGCCGCATTTGGTTCTTCACTGAGGGCCGCATTCGGTTATGTTTCAGATATGGACTGTTTCCCACAGTAAAAAATTTGCAAAAAATGTTCCTCTATCCCATTGTTTTTGGAATTTTCTATGCTTCCTGACTGTCTAGTTTTCGTTTCGATAACAGATAAAGCTAAGCCTAGTCCTGGAATGAAAAGCAATTGAGAATCACCATTGAAATAGCTTTTTAGTCTTGTCTCCGGAAACTGCCCCTCTAGGTGGGTTGTGGTCAGTTCCATTTCAATTCCAGTCAATTCAAGAATTACACTGAAATTCCAATTCCAAGTCATCGTCAATGCTTTTCAATGAGGAACATTTGGAATTGGAATTTGATTGACTTTCTCAAATTAGCTGGAATTTAAATGGAGTTGACCCCAAACCCGTGGTGCACGATTAGGCAAAATGAGATAATATATTGCCCGTCCAGCTGACCAATCAGGCCAACATGACATGTTTCACTCCCATGGTATAACCCTGTGCCTGTGTGAATGGTAAACTAAGCTAAAGGTAACACTCTGTGGTTTTTCCATCTGCTGTGCTAACAGCTAGGCGCCAGACTGTTTGTGTGTGAAATGTGAAACCTGATGAAAGTCCTCTGGTGCCACACCCAAACCAGTCCTGCCACTACGGGGGCCATGTAGCAGCCAGCTCAGAATCTACAGCTCTTGGCAAAGAGACATTTGTAATCATCACAAAGACGCTGCTTTGAAAGTGCTCTATCACAAGCCAGAATAGCAAAACAGACAAAACTTTGGTCACACACACCCCTGCACCGCACAATGTACACACTCAATGGATGCCAGACCTGCCCACGCACCTAGGACAACAGGTCCCTGTTCAGTGGGAGTTGTCACGGGTCTCGACTAACCAAGGTCACTTGGGACAACAGGGAGCCACAAGAATCTACAACAAGCCCTCCAGCCACACCCTCTCCAGCGTGGGATGAAATAGGTCCACAGGGGAAACATGTAAAGGAGGGTCTGAGGTCGGGTGCGTGAGAGCATCCATTCCCCACGGAACAGTCAGGTCCCTTATCAGAAAAACAGCCGACAATGAGCCTTTTCTCTCTCAAAGATCTGATGGCCTGCCACCACTGTCCCGCTGTCAGCCCTCACCAACACTGTCAGTCTCCCACCAACACTGTCAGTCCTCACCAACACTGTCAGTCCTCACCACCACTGTCCTGCTGTCAGTCCTCACCAACACTGTCCGCTGTCAGTCCTCACACCACTGTCCCGCTGTCAGTCCTCACCACCACTGTCAGTCCTCACCAACACTGTCAGTCCTCACCACCACTGTCCGCTGTCAGTCCTCACCACCACTGTTAGTCCTCACCAACACTGTCAGTCCTCACCAACACTGTCAGTCCTCACCAACACTGTCAGTCCTCACCAACACTGTGTCCGCTGTCAGTCCTCACTAACACTGTCCCGCTGTCAGTCCTCACCAACACTGTCAGTCCTCACCACCACTGTCAGTCCTCACCAACACTGTCCGCTGTCCAGTCCTCACCAACACTGTCCAGCTGTCAGTCCTCACCAACACTGCTTCAGTCCTTACCACCACTGTCAGTCCTCACCCACCACTGTCGGTCCTCACCACCACTGTCGGTCCTCACCACCACTGTCACTCACCACACTGTCCCTGCTGTCAGTCCTCACCAACACTGTCCCGCTGTCAGTCTCACTGTCACCACTGTCAGTCCTCACCACCACTGTCGGGTCTCACCACCACTGTCGGTCCTCACCACCACTGTCAGCCCTCACCACCACTGTCAGTCCTCACCACTGTCCCACTGTCAGTCCTCACCACCACTGTCCCGCTGTCAGTCCTCACTAACACTGTCAGTCCTCACCAACACTGTCAGTCCTCACCAACACTGTCAGTCGCTGTCAGTCCTCACTGTCAGTCACCTCACCAACACTGTCCGCTGTCAGTCACTGTCAGTCCTCACCACACTGTCCCGCTGTCAGTCCTCACCACCACTGTCAGTCCTCACAACACTGTCCACTGTCAGTCCTCACCAACACTGTCCCACTGTCAGTCCTCACCAACACTGTCCAGTCCTCACCACCACTGTCCCCTCACCAACACTGTCCGCTGTCAGTCCTCACCACTGTCCACTGTCAGTCCTCACCAACACTGTCCCGCTGTCAGTCCTCACCACCACTGTCAGTCCCTGATCCTCACCAACACTGTCCCGCTGTCAGTCCTCACCAACACTGTCAGTCCTTACCACCACAGTCCTCACCACCACTGTCGGTCCTCAACACTGTCAGTCCTCACCACTGTGTCCTCACCACCACTGTCGGTCCTCACCACCACTGTCAGTCCTCACCACCACTGTCCCACTGTCAGTCTTCACCAACACTGTCCTCACTACCACTGCTGTCAGTCCTCACCAACACTGTCTCACCAACACTGTCAGTCCTCACCACCACTGTCCTCAACACTGTCCCGCTGTCACCTCAACACTGTCCCGCTGTCAGTCCTCACCAACATTGTCAGTCCTCACCACTGTCAGTCCTCACCAACACTGTCCGCTGTCAGCTGTCAGTCCTCACCAACACTGTCAGTCCTCACCACCACTGTCAGTCCTCACCAACACTGTCCCGCTGTCAGTCCTCACCAACACTGTCGCTGTCAGTCCTTACCACCACTGTCAGTCCTCACCACCACTGTCGGTCCTCACCACCACTGTCGGTCCTCACCACTGTCGGTCCTCACCACCACTGTCGGTCCTCACCACCACTGTCAGTCCTCACCACCACTGTCCACTGTCAGTCTTCACCACCACTGTCAGTCCTCACCACCACTGTCCCGCTGTCAGTCCTCACCAGCACTGTCAGTCCTCACCAACACTGTCAGTCCTCACCAGCACTGTCCTGCTGTCAATTCTCCCACCACCACTGTCAGTCCTCACCAACACTGTCCACTTTGTCAGTCCTCGCCCAACACTGTCAGTCTCACCACCACTGTCCGCTGTCAGTCCTCACCAACACTGTCAGTCCTCACCACCACTGTCAGTCCTCACCAACACTGTCCGCTGTCAGTCCTCACCAACACTGTCCCGCTGTCAGTCCTCACCAACACTGTCAGTCCTCCACCACTGTCAGTCCACCAACACTGTCCCACTGTCAGTCCTCACCAACACTGTCCGCTGTCAGTCTCACCAACACTGTCCCGCTGTCAGTCCTCACCAGCACTGTCAGTCCTCACCACCACTGTCAGTCCTCACCAACACTGTCCCCGCTGTCAGTCCTCACCAACACTGTCCGGCTGTCAGTCCTTACCACCACTGTCAGTCCTCACCACCACTGTCATCCAGTCCTCACCACCACTGTCCCACGGTCCTCACCACCCCTGTCAGTCCTCACCACCCCTGTCAGTCCTCACCACCACTGTCCCATTGTCAGTCCTCACCACCACTGTCCCACTGTCGGTCCTCACCACCACTGTCGGTCCTCACCACCACTGTCGGTCCTCACCACCCCTGTCAGTCCTCACCACCACTGTCGGCCCTCCCCACCACTGTCAGTCCTCACCACCACTGTCCCAGTCCTCACCACCCCTGTCAGTCCTCCCCACCACTGTCGGTCCTCACCACCCCTGTCAGTCCTCCCCACCACTGTCGGTCCTCACCACCACTGTCGGCCCTCCCCACCACTGTCAGTACTCACCACCCGTCAGTCCTCACCACCCCTGTCAGTCCTCACCACCCCTGTCGGTCCTCCTCACCACTGTCGGTCCTCCTCACCACTGTCGGTCCTCACCACCACTGTCGGTCCTCACCACCACTGTCAGTCGGTCCTCACCACCACTGTCGGTCCTCACCACCACTGTCGGTCCTCACCACCCTGTCAGTCCTCACCACCACTGTCGGCCCTCCCCACCACTGTCAGTCCTCACCACCCCTGTCAGTCCTCACCACCCCTGTCAGTCCTCCCCACCACTGTCGGTCCTCACCACCCCTGTCAGTCCTCCCCACCACTGTCGGTCCTCACCACCACTGTCTCCCCACCACTGTCAGTACTCACCACCCGTCAGTCCTCACCACCCCTGTCAGTCCTCACCACCCCTGTCGGTCCTCCTCACCTGTCGGTCCTCCTCACCCTGTCGGTCCTCACCACCACTGTCGGCCCTCACCACCACTGTCGGTCCTCACCACCCCTGTCCCTCACCATCGGCCCTCCCCCCACTGTCAGTCCTCACCACCCCTGTCAGTCCTCCCCACCACTGTCGGTCCTCACCACCTCAGTCCTCCCCACCACTGTCGGTCCTCACCACCACTGTCGGCCCTCCCCACCACTGTCAGTACTCACCACCCGTCAGTCCTCCCACCACCCCTGTCAGTCCTCCACCACCCTGTCGGTCCTCCTCACCACTGTCGGTCCTCCTCACCACTGTCGGTCCTCACCGGTCCTCACACACTGTCCCACTGTCGGTCCTCACCACCACTGTCCCGGTCCTCACCACCACTGTCGGTCCTCACACCCCTGTCAGTCCTCACCACCACTGTCGGCCCTCCCCACCACTGTCAGTCCTCACCACCCCTGTCGGTCCTCACCACCCTGTCGGTCCTCCCCACCACTGTCGGTCCTCACCACCCCTGTCAGTCCTCCCACCACTGTCGGTCCTCACTGTAGGCCCTCCCCACCACTGTCGGCCCTCACCACCCCTGTCAGTATCGGTCCTCCTCACCTCACTCCTGTCAGTCCTCACCCCTGTCAGTCCTCCCCACCACTGTCGGTCCCACCACCCTGTCAGTCCTCACCACCCCTGTCGGTCCTCCTCACCACTGTCGGCCCTCCCCACCACTGTCGTCCTCACCACCCCTGTCAGTCCTCCCCACCACTGTCGGTCCTCACCACCACTGTCGGCCCTCCCCACCACTGTCGGTCCTCCCCACCACTGTCGGTCGGTCCTCCTCACCACTGTCGGTCTCCCACCACTGTCGGTCCTCCCCACCACTGTCATCCTCCCCACTCACTGTCCAGTCCTCCCACCACTGTCAGTCCTCCTCACCACTGTCGGTCCTCCTCACCACTGTCGGTCTCCCCCACCACTGTCAGTCCTCCCCACCACTGTCAGTCCTCACCACCCTGTCGGTCCTCCTCACCACTGTCGGTCCTCCTCACCACTGTCGGTCCTCCCACCACTGTCAGTCCTCCCCACCACTGTCAGTCCTCCCCACCACTGTCGGTCCTCACCGCCACTGTCCGCTGTCAGTGCTCACCAGCACATGCTGGCCTGCCAACAACAGGAGAAAATGCTCCAGGTACCACCTGCTCCTGGACTCCACTATCAGGTTGAAACTACATAGGCTCCACGACTTTGGTGAAAGTGTGAGGCGACAGGGAAAGCCCAAAAAGGAGGACCAGAAACTCATCAGCTACAGTCTCAAAATGGAACCTCAGGAGATACATGGCCACGTGAAAGTATGTGTCCTTCAGGTCGATGGAGGTGAACCAATAGTGAGCAAATTCTGAATTTGTAGACCTTGAAGTGTTTGCTTAGGGTGCACGCAGGTCTAAAATGGATGCAAATTCTGTACTGGAACCAGGAAATACTAGCTGTAACATCTGTCCTGGACCCTGACATAGGAACCACACTGACAGAAACACAACGAATGGTAGCCTGTACCCCGACGTCAACGTTAGCATAATCCAGGGCAACACTACACATGTGCACCATTTGTCGACACAGACAGCGAGTGTCCCGTAAAGTGTCATCTGGAGGGGTAGAACGAAACCTTGTAAACTGAGAGAATTATGTATATATAGAATTATTAGCTCTAAAACAGCGATACTGCGGTAAACGCCACTGTGAAAAGATAACCTCTTTGGACTTAAAGTGATGCTTCACTGTCCCCTATGTGCACCATGTCATTGTTCTCTCTCTCTGCTGTGTCCACTGAGCTGTTTGGGCCCGCCCTGCAATCTCATTGGATAACGCTGGGCAGGCCTCTTGCTAGCTGTCCCTCAAATGCTAGGGGCAGAAGCTCATTGGCTAGAACTCAAATTGCTAGGGGACTGAGCCACGTGGAGGTAAATGTAGGGAAATGGCGTGGCACAACTTCAAGAAAACAGACTCTTAGGGATTCCGTGGCTAATTGAGGTAAGACAGTAATTATGCTCATAGATTAGGCTTGTATGACACAACCAGTCCAAACCGGGAGGTTTAAAAAATACTTTCAAAGTACCGGAGCATGTTTTACATACTGCTGTAACGAAATGTCCACAAGAAACACAGTAGTAGTCCAATATGTAACTATAGTGTCTCTATCTTTACGACAGTCTCTACCTGGTCTTTTGGATGGATGGAGCAGGTTCACTCTGTGGTTTTCTATAGTCAATATAATGTTCAACCCTGCTTCAAGACAAATACCAACCCAAATGTCACATATTCTAACGCACATATTCTAACGCACACATTCTAACGCACACATTCTAACGCACACATTCTAATGCACACATTCTAACGCACACATTCTAACGCACACATTCTATAGCACACATTCTAACGCACACATTCTATCGCACACACTAACGCAAACATTCTAACGCACACATTCTAACGCACACATTTTAATGTACACATTTCTAACGTGCCACATTCTAACGCACACATTTTAATGTATGTATTTTTGTTTAACATATTCTAACACACACATTCTAAAGCACACATTCTAGCACATATTTTAATGTACACATTTTATTTCATACATTTAACGCACACATTTTAACACACACATTCAAAAGAAATCTGCTTTCCTGAGGCTTGTGTATTTTGATTGACCAGTTTCTTAAAGGAATGTGTGGTAAGAATGTTCACACTATATTTCAACTTGTTCAGTATTATTACACCCGGGATTGGAGAGGAAGACTGTTGACCACTGTCATCTGAGACTTTAAACTCGCTGACCTAACCGCTACATTTGTATCAGATATCACTGTGTATTAGTGGTGAGTTAGTTGTGAGTTTAGTTCGTGTGGGTGAGATTGGGAGTTAACTTGAGAAACTAACACTTTCCTATTCCAGGCATAATCCTAAAATAACAATCACGATCACGGTAGGTAGTGTTTACAAAACATGCGCTTAGAGGTTATGTGTTTCCATGCACTGCTACACGCACCGTGTCACAACAGATTGTCCTGTATGGCTCTGATGGTAAGAACATGGCCCTATTCACGCAGGGGGACAAAACTCACTGCCCCTTTATTATATCTACACTTTTAATACCCTGACTAGAGCATTTTATTTTGAACTTTATTTAACTAGGCAAGTCAGTTAAGAACAAATTTTATTTTCACGACGGCCTAGGAACAGTGGGTTAACTGGTCTAGGAACAGTGGGTTAACTGCCTGTTCAGGGGCAGAATGACAGATTTGTGCCTTGTCAGCTCGGTTGAACTTGCAACCTTCCGGTTACTAGTCCAACACTCTAACCACTAGGCTACCCTGCCACCTCTACACTCTAACCACTAGGCTACCTGCCACCTCTACACTCTAACCACTACCCTGCCGCCCTGTATTTGAGTGCTGAGGTTGTATGTAGATGTTGTATGCACTCACTGCACTGTAGATCTCTGTGTTTGCATAATAGTGTCTGCTAAGTGGCATATATTGGTACAGTATTATATTTAAGCAATAAGGCACCTCGGGGGTGTGGTATATTGGCTAACATACCACGGCTAAGAGCTGTTTTTAAGCACGACGCATCGTTTTCTAGCCGTGGTATATTGGCCATATACCACAAACTCCCGAGGTGCCTTATTGCTATTATAGTACCCAGGCCTACCTGTCCACAAGAAAAAGTTACCATGATGAGATGATAGGTCTACATACATTGTGTACTGTCCTCCACCCGAGATGGGCCGTCTGTCCCCACCCTGAGATGGGCCGCCTGTCCCCACCCTGAGATGGCTGTCTGTCCCCACACCCGAGATGGGCTGTCTGTCCCCACCCCGAGATGGCTGTCTGTCCCCACCCCGAGATGGGCTGTCTGTCCCCACCCCGAGATGGGCTGCCCTGTCCCCACCCAGAGATGGGCTGTCTGTCCCCACCCCGAGATGGGCCGTCTGTCCCCCACCCTGAGATGGGCTGTCTGTCCCCACCCTGAGATGGGCTGTCTGTCCTCCCACCTGAGAAGGGCTGTCTGTCCCCCACCCTGAGAAGGGGCTGTCTGTCCTCCCCACCCTGAGAAGGGCTGTCTGTCCCCACCCCGAGAAGGGGCTGTCTGTCCTCCCACCCTGAGAAGGGCTGTCTGTCCTCCCACCTGAGAAGGGCTGTCTGTCCTCCCACACCCTGAGATGGGCTGTCTGTCCCCACCCTGAGAAGGGCTGTCTGTCCTCCCCACCCTGAGAAGGGCTGTCTGTCCCCATCCCTGAGATGGGCCGCCTGTCCCACTCCCTGAGATGGGCCGCCTGTCCCCTCCCCGAGATGGGCCGCCTGTCCCCACCCTGAGATGGGCCGTCTGTCCCCTCCCAGATGTGGGGCCGCCTGTCCCATCCTGAGATGGGCCGCCTGTCCTCCGAGATGGGCCGCCTGTCCCCACCTGAGATGGGCCGTCTGTCCCCCCCTGGAGAAGGGCTGTCTGTCCTCCCACCTGAGAAGGGCTGTCTGTCCCCACCCTGAGAAGGGCTGTCTGTCCCCATCCCTGAGATGGGGCCGCCTGTCCCCACCTCTGAGATGGGCCGCCCTGTCCCCTCCCTGAGATGGGCCGCCCTGTCCCCTCCCCGAGATGGGCCACCTGTCCCCACCCCTGAGATGGGGACGCCTGTCCCCTCCCTGAGATGGGGCCCTGTCCCCTCCCCGAGATGGGCCTGCCTGTCCCCCACCCTGAGATGGGGCTCTGTCTGTGGGCCCCAGTCCCCAAGATGGGCCGCCAGTCCCCCTTCCGAGATGGGCCGCCTGTCCCCACCTGAGATGGGCCGTCTGTCTCACTTCCTGAGAAGGGCTGTCTGTCCTCCCACCCTGAGAAGGGCTGTCTGTCCCCACCCCTGAGAAGGGCTGTCTGTCCCCACCCTGAGAAGGGCTGTCTGTCCCCCACACCCTGAGATGGGCTGTCTGTCCCCACCCTGAGATGGGCCGTCTGTCCCCACCCCTGAGATGGGACGCCTGTCCCAGATGTAGACATCTCATATCATTTAACAGTTCCATTTCACGCCATGATGTTCATACAAATCATTAATTATTATAATTTACCGGTTTTCTCACAGCTATTTATCCCGGGAAAAGGGATATTTAACCACTCCTTACCTGCTGAGGTTGCCCATGCTGCCTGTCATGTCCATCTGTCCGTCGTAGATGTCCATGCCCCTCCCAACACTGTGCATGCTCTTGATAGACATGGTCCTGGGCAGAGTGGTCTGCCTCTGTTGCTGCATCATCAGATTCCCCTGAGACCCAGACGACATCTAATAACAATGACATTATATTCAATTACAATAATACATTTTCAATTGTATAGCGCTTTTCATTATACCAAAGCTCTACTTATAAAAAATATATATAATATAAGAAAAAAATTAAAACTACCAATGACATAAAAACAACAAGAATATACATTTAGAATCAAGGCAGGTAAAATAGCAATATAGGACTAGATGCTGAGAATCCGCTCAGATTAGCCCTGGTGCATCATGGGGCTATGTGAATATGTGAACCCTCCCGAGTGGCGCAGCGGTCTAAGGCACTGCATCTCAGTGGTTCGGGCGTCACTACAGACCCTGGTTCGATTCCAGGCTGTATGACAACCGGCCGTGATTGGGAGTCACATAGGGCACAATTGGCCCAGCGTCGTCCGGGTTAAGATTTGGCCGGTGTTGGCCGTCATTGTAAAATAAGAACTTGTTCTTAACTGACTTGCCTGGTTAATACATTTAAAAAATGAATGTGTGTCCACTCACTTCTCAGAGTTGTTGTATTCGTTTTGTGTATTCCGTTTTGCTTTCTGATCACACATAACAAAATGTCCATGCGAATAGGCTATAAACCTATCACATCGCAATCCTCACCTGGCCCATCATGAATCCACTGCCGTAGCTGCTCCCCCAAGGGGAGGGTGGAAGCCCCGGACATGACGAAGCTTCCCCCTCCACCGCCGTAGCTACTTCCCCCAGGGGGGAGGGTAGAAGCCCCGGACATGGAGCCCATGGACATCCTGTTGTTCCTGTTGTTGATCCTGCTGATGGTGCGAAACGCTGGCCCTTTAAAGGAATGCTGCTGCTGGACCGACATCATCTCCTCTCCCCCCTAGCGGAAATGTAAATGTTCATAAAAATAAACCTGCTGTAAATATTATAATAATTATATTGTAACGCAAATTAAATTAACATATTTGCTTTTTTACAAACACCTGAAAAGCTAGTTTGGACTTATTTATGGCATTATTATTAGTTCCTAAATGTATTTGAAATACATTTTCACATGCCATGGAACATATAAGAATTGCAATGTGTTAATCTCGTGTGAAAATTTCGGTAGGGCTTCACCAACCATCCTCATGGGGGCTTGGTAGGCCATGGACCCTCCTCCTCCTGCCTGTCTCATCTGGGTCCCAGAGCTGTAGGCTC
>NW_027038665.1:0-35212 GCF_034236695.1 Oncorhynchus nerka
GGGACCTCAGGACTACTAGGACCCCTGGGGTACTGGGACTATCCACAGGGGGGACCTCAGGACTACTAGGACCCCTGGGGTACTGGTACTATCCACAGGGGGGACTTCAGGACTACTAGGACCCCTGGGGTACTGGGACTATCCACAGGGGGGACTTCAGGACTACTAGGACCCCTGGGGTACTGGGTCTATCCTCAGGGGGACTTTAGGACTCCTGGGGTACTGGGGCTATCCACAGTGGGGGGGGGACTTCAGGGCTACTAGGACCCCTGGGGTACTGGGTCTATCAACAGGTGGGAGGGGGACTTCAGGACTACTAGGGCCCCTGGGCTACTGGGTCTATCCACAGGCGGGACTTCAGGACTACTAGGACTCCTGGCGTACTGGGGCTATCCACAGTGGGGGGGACTTCAGGGCTACTAGGACCCCTGGGGTACTGGGACTTTCCACAGGGGGGGTGCTTCAGGGATACTAGGACCCCTGGGGTACTGGGACTATCCACAGGGGGACTTCAGGACTACTAGGAACCCTGGGGGTAGTTCAGGGGCCTCTGGGTTGAGCAAATTATAAAGGTTAGGACATGGGGGTATTATGTGATTTCATCACTGGGTTAGGACATGGGGGGTTATTATGTGATGTCATCACTGGGTTAGGACATGGGGGGTTATTATGTGATGTCATCACTGAGTTAGGACATGGGGGGTTATTATGTGATGTCATCACTGAGTTAGGACATGGGGGGTTATTATGTGATGTCATCACTGAGTTAGGACATGGGGGGTTATTATGTGATGTCATCACTGAGTTAGGACATGGGGGTTATTATGTGATGTCATCACTGAGTTAGGACATGGGGGGTTATTATGTGATGTCATCACTGAGTTAGGACATGGGGGGTTATTATGTGATGTCATCACTGAGTTAGGACATGGGGGGTTATTATGTTGTGATGTCTTTGTCATACCACTCACAGTAAACACCACCCGCAGTAAACACCACCCGCAGTAACACCACCCGCAGTAACACCACCCACAGTAAACACCACCCACAGTAACACCACCCACAGTAAACACCACCCACAGTAAACACCACCCGCAGTAACACCACCCACAGTAAACAACACCCACAGTAAACACCACCCGCAGTAACACCACCCGCAGTAAACACCACCCACAATAAACACCACCCACAATAAACACCACCCACAGTAAACACCACCCACAGTAAATACCACCCACAGTAAACACCACCCAGCCCAGGTCTTTGTCATACCACTCACAGTAAACACCACCCACAGTAAACACCACCCACAGTAAACACCACCCGCAGTAACACCACCCGCAGTAACACCACCCACAGTAAACACCACCCGCAGTAACACCACCCACAGTAAACACCACCCGCAGTAAACACCACCCACAGTAAACACCACCCGCAGTAAACACCACCCGCAGTAACACCACCCACAGTAAACACCACCCACAATAAACACCACCCACAGTAAACACCACCCACAGTAAACACCACCCACAATAAACACCACCCGCAGTAACACCACCCACAGTAAACACCACCCACAATAAACACCACCCAGTAAACACCACCCAGTAAACACCACCCACAGTGCAAACACCACCCACAGTAAACACCACCCGCAGTAACACCACCCACAGTAAACACCACCCACAATAAACACCACCCACAGTAAACACCACCCACAGTAAACACCACCCACAATAAACACCACCCGCAGTAACACCACCCACAGTAAACACCACCCACAATAAACACCACCCACAGTAAACACCACCCACAGTAAACACCACCCACAGTAAACACCACCCGCAGTAAACACCACCCGCAGTAACACCACCCACAGTAAACACCACCCACAGTAAACACCACCCGCAGTAAACACCACCCACAGTAAACACCACCCACAGTAAACACCACCCGCAGTAAACACCACCCACAGTAAATACCACCCACAGTAAACACCACCCAGCCCAGGTCTTTGTCATACCACTCACAGTAAACACCACCCACAGTAAACACCACCCACAGTAAACACCACCCGCAGTAAACACCACCTGCAGTAACACCACCCACAGTAAACACCGCCCACAGTAAACACCACCCACAGTAAACACCACCCACAGTAAACACCACCCAGCCCAGGCCTTTGTCATACCACTCACAGTAAACACCACCCACAGTAAACACCACCCACAGTAAACACCACCCACAGTAAACACCACCCAGCCCAGGTCTTTGTCATACCACCCACAGTAAACACCACCCACAGTAAACACCACCCACAGTAAACACCACCCAGCCCAGGTCTTTGTCATACCACCCACAGTAAACACCACCCACAGTAAACACCACCCACAGTAAACACCACCCAGCCCAGGTCTTTGTCATACCACCCACAGTAAACACCACCCACAGTAAACACCACCCAGCCCAGGCCTTTCACATAAACAGTCCTTTACTCTGTTATACTGATAAAAGACGGAATCTACTGTATGACGCCACATCCTGTATATTTCAACTAGCACACATTTCCCTCTTACAAGCCTATATACCGAGACATTATTCATTGGTCCTCTGTCATCTAATCATCCTTAAACAAATCCAGCAGTGTTTCCAGTAATAAAACCCTCGGTCAGCAGAGTGATCCATTTGTACAGTAGCAGTATGAAAGCCAACCAGACTAGAGAGGAGGGATGAGATGTGACGGCAGGTATCTGTGTTCCAGGTAGAGAGGAGGGATGAGATGTGACGGCAGGTATCTGTGTTCCAGACTAGAGAGGAGGGATGAGATGTGACGGCAGGTATCTGTGTTCCAGACTAGAGAGGAGGGATGAGATGTGACGGCAGGTATCTGTGTTCCAGGTAGAGAGGAGGGATGAGATGTGACGGCAGGTATCTGTGTTCCAGACTAGAGAGGAGGGATGAGATGTGACGGCAGGTATCTGTGTTCCAGATAGAGAGGAGGGATGAGATGTGACGGCAGGTATCTGTGTTCCAGACTAGAGAGGAGGGATGAGATGTGACGGCAGGTATCTGTGTTCCAGACTAGAGAGGAGGGATGAGATGTGACGGCAGGTATCTGTGTTCCAGACTAGAGAGGAGGGATGAGATGTGACTGCAGGTATCTGTGTTCCAGGTAGAGAGGAGTGATGAGATGTGACGGCAGGTATCTGTGTTCCAGGTAGAGAGGAGGGATGAGATGTGACGGCAGGTATCTGTGTTCCAGGTAGAGAGGAGGGATGAGATGTGACGGCAGGTATCTGTGTTCCAGACTAGAGAGGAGGGATGAGATGTGACGGCAGGTATCTGTGTTCCAGACTAGAGAGGAGGGATGAGATGTGACGGCAGGTATCTGTGTTCCAGATAGAGAGGAGGGATGAGATGTGACGGCAGGTATCTGTGTTCCAGGTAGAGAGGAGGGATGAGATGTGACGGCAGGTATCTGTGTTCCAGACTAGAGAGGAGGGATGAGAGATGTGACGGCAGGTATCTGTGTTCCAGACTAGAGAGGAGGGATGAGATGTGACGGCAGGTATCTGTGTTCCAGACTAGAGAGGAGGGATGAGATGTGACGGCAGGTATCTGTGTTCCAGACTAGAGAGGAGGGATGAGATGTGACGGCAGGTATCTGTGTTCCAGACTAGAGAGGAGGGATGAGATGTGACGGCAGGTATCTGTGTTCCAGGTAGAGAGGAGGGATGAGATGTGACGGCAGGTATCTGTGTTCCAGACTAGAGAGGAGGGATGAGATGTGACGGCAGGTATCTGTGTTCCAGATAGAGAGGAGGGATGAGATGTGACGGCAGGTATCTGTGTTCCAGACTAGAGAGGAGGGATGAGATGTGACGGCAGGTATCTGTGTTCCAGACTAGAGAGGAGGGATGAGATGTGACGGCAGGTATCTGTGTTCCAGGTAGAGAGGAGGGATGAGATGTGACGGCAGGTATCTGTGTTCCAGACTAGAGAGGAGGGATGAGATGTGACGGCAGGTATCTGTGTTCCAGGTAGAGAGGAGGGATGAGATGTGACGGCAGGTATCTGTGTTCCAGACTAGAGAGGAGGGATGAGATGTGACGGCAGGTATCTGTGTTCCAGACTAGAGAGGAGGGATGAGATGTGACGGCAGGTATCTGTGTTCCAGACTAGAGAGGAGGGATGAGATGTGACTGCAGGTATCTGTGTTCCAGGTAGAGAGGAGTGATGAGATGTGACGGCAGGTATCTGTGTTCCAGGTAGAGAGGAGGGATGAGATGTGACGGCAGGTATCTGTGTTCCAGGTAGAGAGGAGGGATGAGATGTGACGGCAGGTATCTGTGTTCCAGACTAGAGAGGAGGATGAGATGTGACGGCAGGTATCTGTGTTCCAGACTAGAGAGGAGGGATGAGATGTGACGGCAGGTATCTGTGTTCCAGATAGAGAGGAGGGATGAGATGTGACGGCAGGTATCTGTGTTCCAGGTAGAGAGGAGGGATGAGATGTGACGGCAGGTATCTGTGTTCCAGACTAGAGAGGAGGGATGAGATGTGACGGCAGGTATCTGTGTTCCAGACTAGAGAGGAGGGATGAGATGTGACTGCAGGTATCTGTGTTCCAGGTAGAGAGGAGGGATGAGATGTGACGGCAGGTATCTGTGTTCCAGGTAGAGAGGAGGGATGAGATGTGACGGCAGGTATCTGTGTTCCAGGTAGAGAGGAGGGATGAGATGTGACGGCAGGTATCTGTGTTCCAGACTAGAGAGGAGGGATGAGATGTGACGGCAGGTATCTGTGTTCCAGACTAGAGAGGAGGGATGAGATGTGACGGCAGGTATCTGTGTTCCAGGTAGAGAGGAGGGATGAGATGTGACGGCAGGTATCTGTGTTCCAGACTAGAGAGGAGGGATGAGATGTGACGGCAGGTATCTGTGTTCCAGGTAGAGAGGAGGGATGAGATGTGACGGCAGGTATCTGTGTTCCAGGTAGAGAGGAGGGATGAGATGTGACGGCAGGTATCTGTGTTCCAGACTAGAGAGGAGGGATGAGATGTGACGGCAGGTATCTGTGTTCCAGACTAGAGAGGAGGGATGAGATGTGACGGCAGGTATCTGTGTTCCAGATAGAGAGGAGGGATGAGATGTGACGGCAGGTATCTGTGTTCCAGGTAGAGAGGAGGGATGAGATGTGACGGCAGGTATCTGTGTTCCAGACTAGAGAGGAGGGATGAGATGTGACGGCAGGTATCTGTGTTCCAGACTAGAGAGGAGGGATGAGATGTGACGGCAGGTATCTGTGTTCCAGACTAGAGAGGAGGGATGAGATGTGACTGCAGGTATCTGTGTTCCAGGTAGAGAGGAGGGATGAGATGTGACGGCAGGTATCTGTGTTCCAGGTAGAGAGGAGGGATGAGATGTGACGGCAGGTATCTGTGTTCCAGGTAGAGAGGAGGGATGAGATGTGACGGCAGGTATCTGTGTTCCAGGTAGAGAGGAGGGATGAGATGTGACGGCAGGTATCTGTGTTCCAGACTAGAGAGGAGGGATGAGATGTGACGGCAGGTATCTGTGTTCCAGACTAGAGAGGAGGGATGAGATGTGACGGCAGGTATCTGTGTTCCAGATAGAGAGGAGGGATGAGATGTGACGGCAGGTATCTGTGTTCCAGGTAGAGAGGAGGGATGAGATGTGACGGCAGGTATCTGTGTTCCAGACTAGAGAGGAGGGATGAGATGTGACGGCAGGTATCTGTGTTCCAGACTAGAGAGGAGGGATGAGATGTGACGGCAGGTATCTGTGTTCCAGACTAGAGAGGAGGGATGAGATGTGACTGCAGGTATCTGTGTTCCAGGTAGAGAGGAGGGATGAGATGTGACGGCAGGTATCTGTGTTCCAGGTATCAAATCAAATCAAATCAAATCAAATTTTATTTGTCACATACACATGGTTAGCAGATGTTAATGCGAGTGTAGCGAAATGCTTGTGCTTCTAGTTCCGACAATGCAGTGATAACCAACAAGTAATCTAACTAACAATTCTAAAACTACTGTCTTATACACAGTGTTAGGGGATAAAGAATATGTACATAAGGATATATGAGTGAGTGATGGTACAGAGCAGCATACAGTAGATGGTATCGAGTACAGTATATACATATGAGATGAGTATGTAGACAAAGTAAACAAAGTGGCATAGTTAAAGTGGCTAGTGATACATGTATTACATAAGGATGCAGTCGATGATGTAGAGTACAGTATATACGTATGCATATGAGATGAATAATGTAGGGTAAGTAACATTATATAAGGTAGCATTGTTTAAAGTGGCTAGTGATATATTTACATCATTTCCCATCAATTCCCATTATTAAAGTGGCTGGAGTTGGGTCAGTGTCAATGACAGTGTGTTGGCAGCAGCCACTCAATGGTGGCTGTTTAACAGTCTGATAGCCTTGAGATAGAAGCTGTTTTCAGTCTCTCAGTCCCAGCTTTGATGCACCTGTACTGACCTCGCCTTCTGGATGATAGCGGGGTGAACAGGCAGTGGTTCGGGTGGTTGATGTCCTTGATGATCTTTATGGCCTTCCTGTAACATCGGGTGGTGTAGGTGTCCTGGAGGGCAGGTAG
Source organism: Oncorhynchus nerka (assembly GCF_034236695.1). Lineage (NCBI taxonomy): Eukaryota > Metazoa > Chordata > Actinopteri > Salmoniformes > Salmonidae > Oncorhynchus > Oncorhynchus nerka. The sequence continues at coordinate 6,635 of NW_027038665.1, forward strand.
TTTGCCCCGGTGATGCGTTGTGCAGACCTCACTACCCTCTGGAGAGCCTTACGGTTGAGGGCGGAGCAGTTGCCGTACCAGGCGGTGATACAGCCCGCCAGGATGCTCTCGATTGTGCATCTGTAGAAGTTCGTGAGTGCTTTTGGTGACAAGCCGAATTTCTTCAGCCTCCTGAGGTTGAAGAGGCGCTGCTGCGCCTTCTTCACGACGCTGTCAGTGTGAGTGGACCAATTCAGTTTGTCTGTGATGTGTATGCCGAGGAACTTAAAACTTGCTACCCTCTCCACTACTGTTCCATCGATGTGGATAGGGGGTGTTCCCCCTCTGCTGTTTCCTGAAGTCCACAATCATCTCCTTAGTTTTGTTGACGTTGAGTGTGAGGTTATTTTCCTGACACCACACTCCGAGGGCCCTCACCTCCTCCCTGTAGGCCGTCTCGTCGTTGTTGGTAATCAAGCCTACCACTGTTGTGTCGTCCGCAAACTTGATGATTGAGTTGGAGGCGTGCGTGGCCACGCAGTCGTGGGTGAACAGGGAGTACAGGAGAGGGCTCAGAACGCACCCTTGTGGGGCCCCGTGTTGAGGATCAGCGGGGAGGAGATGTTGTTGCCTACCCTCACCACCTGGGGGCGGCCCGTCAGGAAGTCCAGTACCCAGTTGCACAGGGCGGGGTCGAGACCCAGGGTCTCGAGCTTGATGACGAGCTTGGAGGGTACTATGGTGTTGAATGCCGAGCTGTAGTCGATGAACAGCATTCTCACATAGGTATTCCTCTTGTCCAGGTGGGTTAGGGCAGTGTGCAGTGTGGTTGAGATTGCATCGTCTGTGGACCTATTTGGGCGGTAAGCAAATTGGAGTGGGTCTAGGTGTCTGGTAGGGTGGAGGTGATATGGTCCTTGACTAGTCTCTCAAAGCACTTCATGATGACGGAAGTGAGTGCTACGGGCGGTAGTCGTTTAGCTCAGTTACCTTAGCTTTCTTGGGAACAGGAACAATGGTGGCCCTCTTGAAGCATGTGGGAACAGCAGACTGGTATAGGGATTGATTGAATATGTCCGTAAACACACCGGCCAGCTGGTCTGCGCATGCTCTGAGGGCGCGGCTGGGGATGCCGTCTGGGCCTGCAGCCTTGCGAGGGTTAACACGTTTAAATGTCTTACTCACCTCGGCTGCAGTGAAGGAGAGACCGCATGTTTTCGTTGCAGGCCGTGTCAGTGGCACTGTATTGTCCTCAAAGCGGGCAAAAAGTTATTTAGTCTGCCTGGGAGCAAGACATCCTGGTCCGTGACTGGGCTGGGTTTCTTCTTGTAGTCCGTGATTGACTGTAGACCCTGCCACATGCCTCTTGTGTCTGAGCCATTGAATTGAGATTCCACTTTGTCCCTGTACTGACGCTTTAGCTTGTTTAATAGCCTTGCGGAGGGAATAGCTGCATTGTTTATATTCGGACATGTTACCAGACACCTTGCCCTGATTAAAAGCAGTGGTTCGCTTTCAGTTTCACGCGAATGCTGCCATCAATCCACGGTTTCTGGTTTGGGAATGTTTTTATCGTTGCTATGGGAACGACATCTTCGACGCACGTTCTAATGAACTCGCACACCGAATCAGCGTATTCGTCAATATTTTCATCTGACGCAATACGAAACATGTCCCAGTCCACGTGATGGAAGCAGTCTTGGAGTGTGGAGTCAGCTTGGTCTGACCAGCGTTGGACAGACCTCAGCGTGGGAGCCTCTTGTTTAAGTTTCTGCCTGTAGGCAGGGATCAACAAAATGGAGTCGTGGTCAGCTTTTCCGAAAGGGGGCGGGGCAGGGCCTTATATGCGTCGCGGAAGTTAGAGTAACAATGATCCAAGGTTTTACCACCCCTGGTTGCGCAATCGATATGCTGATAAAATTTAGGAGTCTTGTTTTCAGATTAGCTTTGTTAAAATCCCCAGCTACAATGAATGCAGCCTCCGGATAAATGGTTTCCAGTTTGCAAAGAGTTAAATAAAGTTCGTTCAGAGCCATCGATGTGTCTGCTTGGGGGATATATACGGCTGTGATTATAATCGAAGAGAATTCTCTTGGAAGATAATGCGGTCTACATTTGATTGTGAGGAATTCTAAATCAGGTGAACAGAAGGATTTGAGTTCCTGTATGTTTCCTTCATCACACCATGTCTTGTTAGTCATGAGGCATACGCCCCCGCCGCTCTTCTTACCAGAAAGATGTTTGTTTCTGTCGGCGCGATGCGTGGAGAAACCCGTTGGCTGCACCGCATCGGATAGCGTCTTCCCAGTAAGCCATGTTTCCGTGAAGCAGAGAACATTGCAGTCTCTGATGTCCCTCTGGAATGCTACCCTTGCTCGGATTTCATCAACCTTGTTGTCAAGAGACTGGACATTGGCAAGAAGAATGCTCGGGAGTGGTGCGTGATGTGCCCTTGTCCGGAGTCCGGCGCCGACAGAGATGGCCGCCTCGCTTCGCGTTCCTAGGAAACTATGCAGTTTTTTGTTTTTTTACGTGTTATTTCTTACATTAGTACCCCAGGTCATCTTAGGTTTCATTACATACAGTCGAGAAGAACTACTGAAGGTAGAGAGGAGGGATGAGATGTGACGGCAGGTATCTGTGTTCCAGGTAGAGAGGAGGGATGAGATGTGACGGCAGGTATCTGTGTTCCAGACTAGAGAGGAGGGATGAGATGTGACGGCAGGTATCTGTGTTCCAGACTAGAGAGGAGGGATGAGATGTGACGGCAGGTATCTGTGTTCCAGGTAGAGAGGAGGGATGAGATGTGACGGCAGGTATCTGTGTTCCAGACTAGAGAGGAGGGATGAGATGTGACGGCAGGTATCTGTGTTCCAGATAGAGAGGAGGGATGAGATGTGACGGCAGGTATCTGTGTTCCAGACTAGAGAGGAGGGATGAGATGTGACGGCAGGTATCTGTGTTCCAGACTAGAGAGGAGGGATGAGATGTGACGGCAGGTATCTGTGTTCCAGGTAGAGAGGAGGGATGAGATGTGACGGCAGGTATCTGTGTTCCAGACTAGAGAGGAGGGATGAGATGTGACGGCAGGTATCTGTGTTCCAGGTAGAGAGGAGGGATGAGATGTGACGGCAGGTATCTGTGTTCCAGACTAGAGAGGAGGGATGAGATGTGACGGCAGGTATCTGTGTTCCAGACTAGAGAGGAGGGATGAGATGTGACGGCAGGTATCTGTGTTCCAGACTAGAGAGGAGGGATGAGATGTGACTGCAGGTATCTGTGTTCCAGGTAGAGAGGAGTGATGAGATGTGACGGCAGGTATCTGTGTTCCAGGTAGAGAGGAGGGATGAGATGTGACGGCAGGTATCTGTGTTCCAGGTAGAGAGGAGGGATGAGATGTGACGGCAGGTATCTGTGTTCCAGACTAGAGAGGAGGGATGAGATGTGACGGCAGGTATCTGTGTTCCAGACTAGAGAGGAGGGATGAGATGTGACGGCAGGTATCTGTGTTCCAGATAGAGAGGAGGGATGAGATGTGACGGCAGGTATCTGTGTTCCAGGTAGAGAGGAGGGATGAGATGTGACGGCAGGTATCTGTGTTCCAGACTAGAGAGGAGGGATGAGATGTGACGGCAGGTATCTGTGTTCCAGACTAGAGAGGAGGGATGAGATGTGACGGCAGGTATCTGTGTTCCAGACTAGAGAGGAGGGATGAGATGTGACTGCAGGTATCTGTGTTCCAGGTAGAGAGGAGGGATGAGATGTGACGGCAGGTATCTGTGTTCCAGGTAGAGAGGAGGGATGAGATGTGACGGCAGGTATCTGTGTTCCAGGTAGAGAGGAGGGATGAGATGTGACGGCAGGTATCTGTGTTCCAGACTAGAGAGGAGGGATGAGATGTGACGGCAGGTATCTGTGTTCCAGGTAGAGAGGAGGGATGAGATGTGACGGCAGGTATCTGTGTTCCAGACTAGAGAGGAGGGATGAGATGTGACGGCAGGTATCTGTGTTCCAGGTAGAGAGGAGGGATGAGATGTGACGGCAGGTATCTGTGTTCCAGGTAGAGAGGAGGGATGAGATGTGACGGCAGGTATCTGTGTTCCAGGTAGAGAGGAGGGATGAGATGTGACGGCAGGTATCTGTGTTCCAGGTAGAGAGGAGGGATGAGATGTGACGGCAGGTATCTGTGTTCCAGACTAGAGAGGAGGGATGAGATGTGACGGCAGGTATCTGTGTTCCAGACTAGAGAGGAGGGATGAGATGTGACGGCAGGTATCTGTGTCACAGGTAGAGAGGAGGGATGAGATGTGACGGCAGGTATCTGTGTTCCAGACTAGAGAGGAGGGATGAGATGTGACGGCAGGTATCTGTGTTCCAGACTAGAGAGGAGGGATGAGATGTGACGGCAGGTATCTGTGTTCCAGACTAGAGAGGAGGGATGAGATGTGACGGCAGGTATCTGTGTTCCAGACTAGAGAGGAGGGATGAGATGTGACGGCAGGTATCTGTGTTCCAGACTAGAGAGGAGGGATGAGATGTGACGGCAGGTATCTGTGTTCCAGACTAGAGAGGAGGGATGAGAGGAGGGATGAGATGTGACGGCAGGTATCTGTGTTCCAGGTACTATGCTGCGTTGAAGACCATGGAGCAGCTGGAGAAGGTGTACATCCCTCGGGTCAGCCGCTACCGTTTCTGTCAGATCATGGCTGAGAACCTGCCCAAGCTCAGAGAGGACATTAAGGACATCTCCATGTCCGACCTCAAGGACTTCCTGGAGAGCATCAGGAAACACTCGGACAAGATCGGAGAGACCGCCATGAAACAGGTATGAGACGTTGTTGTTATTATATAGAAACAGGCAGAGTACAGGTACTAAACAGGTATGAGACGTTGTTGTTGTTATATAGAAACAGGCAGAGTACAGGTACTAAACAGGTATGAGACGTTGTTGTTGTTGTTATATAGAAACAGGCAGAGTACAGGTACTAAACAGGTATGAGACGTTGTTGTTGTTATTATATAGAAACAGGCAGAGTACAGGTACTAAACAGGTAAGAGACGTTGTTGTTGTTATAGAAACAGGCAGAGTACAGGTACTAAACAGGTATGAGACGTTGTTGTTGTTATATAGAAGCAGGCAGAGTACAGGTACTAAACAGGTATGAGACGTTGTTGTTATTATATAGTAACAGGCAGAGTACAGGTACTAAACAGGTATGAGACTGGCCCTTTGGACACTGTGTTAACAACCCTCCAGACGAGCTTCAATGCCATACAACTCGCCTTCCGTGGCCTCCAACTGCTCTTAAATACAAGTAAAACTAAATGCCTGCTCTTCAACCGATCGCTGCCTGCACCTGCCCGCCTGTCCAACATCACTACTCTGGACGGCTCTGACTTAGAATACGTGGACAACTACAAATACCTAGGTGTCTGGTTAGACTGTAAACTCTCCTTCCAGACCCACATCAAACATCTCCAATCCAAAATTAAATCTAGAATCGGCTTCCTGTTTCGCAAAAAAGCATCCTTCACTGATGCTGCTAAACATACCCTTGTAAAACTGACCATCCTACCAATCCTCGACTTTGGCGATGTCATTTACAAAATAGGCTCCAATACTCTACTCAACACATTGGATGCAGTCTATCACAGTGCCATCCGTTTTGTCACCAAAGCCCCATATACTACCCACCACCGCGACCTGTATGCTCCCGTTGGCTGGCCCTCGCTTCATACTGTTCGCCAAACCCACTGGCTCCAGGTCATCTAATAGTCATTGCTAGGTAAAGCCCTGCCTTGTCTCAGCTCACTGGTCACCATAGCAGCACCCACCAGTAGCACGCGCTCCAGCAGGTATATTTCACTGGTCACCCCCAAAGCCAATTCCTCCTTTGGCCGCCTTTCCTTCCAGTTCTCTGCTGTCAGTGATTGTAACGAACTGCAAAAATCACTGAAGCTGGAGACTCACATCTCCCTGACTAACTTCAAGCACCAGCTGTCAGAGCAGCTCACAGATCACTGCACCTGTACATAGCCCATCTGTAAACAGCCCATCTATCTACCTCATCCCCATACTGTATTTATTTATTTATCTCTTCTGCACATCCATCTTCTGCACCTCACCCATTCCAGTGTTTAATTGCTATATCATAATTACTTCGCCACTATGACCTATTTTATTGCCTTTAACTCCCTTATCCTACCTCATTTGCACACTGTGTGTGTGTGTGTGTGTGTGTGTGTGTGTGTGTGTGTGTGTGTGTGTGTGTGTGTGTGTGTGTGTGTGTGTGTGTGTGTGTGTGTGTATATTATTATTATTATTTTCTACTGTATGTTTGTTTATTCCATGTGTAACTGTGTCGTTCTATGTGTCGAACTGCTTTGCTTTGCTTAATCTTGACCAGGTCGAAATTGTAAATGAGAACTTGTTCTCAACGGGTCCTACCTGGTTAAATAAAGGTGAAATAATACAAAAAAAATCTTCAATCAATTGTAGAAAATGAATAAAAAAAATGTCTGATCTTATGCTAGGGAAGCTTTGCTCTGAGAAGGAGAGAGGTCTGACTGTGTTGTCTGTACCTCCCAGGCTCAGCAGCACAGGACGTTTAACAGTGTGGTTCAGAAGCATGACAGTGGTATGGGCTACACCAGGCCAGTCTACTCTCTGAACGGCCGGACGCCAACGCAGCACAACGGCCTAGCGGCGGAGGAGGGAGTACACCAACCAGAGGAGGAGGGAGTGGAGGAGGACCAATCAGAGGAGGAGGTGAGAGAGGACTCTTCTTCAAAGTAACTTTTCAGACCTCTTTTTTCTTAGTTTGTACTTTTTCATCTTTGGTCCAGTGTTAAAACAACATGTTGAAGTGAAGAGCACCCTGTACATTATTTACAAGAAGAGCCCACTTAATATGAAGGCACCCTGTACATTATTACAAGAAGAGCCCACTTAATATGAAGGCACCCTGTACATTATTACAAGAAGAGCCCACTTAATATGAAGGCACCCTGTACATTATTACAAGAAGAGCCCACTTAATATGAAGGCACCCTGTACATTATTACAAGAAGAGCCCACTTAATATGAAGGCACCCTGTACATTATTACAAGAAGAGCCCACTTAATATGAAGGCACCCTGTACATTATTACAAGAAGAGCCCACTTAATATGAAGGCACCCTGTACATTATTACAAGAAGAGCCCACTTAATATGAAGGCACCCTGTACATTATTACAAGAAGAGCCCACTTAATATGAAGGCACCCTGTACATTATTACAAGAAGAGCCCACTTAATATGAAGGCACCCTGTACATTATTACAAGAAGAGCCCACTTAATATGAAGGCACCCTGTACATTATTACAAGAAGAGCCCACTTAATGTGAAGGCACCCTGTACATTATTACAAGAAGAGCCCACTTAATATGAAGGCACCCTGTACATTATTACAAGAAGAGCCCACTTAATATGAAGGCACCCTGTACATTATTACAAGAAGAGCCCACTTAATATGAAGGCACCCTGTACATTATTACAAGAAGAGCCCACTTAATATGAAGGCACCCTGTACATTATTACAAGAAGAGCCCACTTAATATGAAGGCACCCTGTACATTATTACAAGAAGAGCCCACTTAATATGAAGGCACCCTGTACATTATTACAAGAAGAGCCCACTTAATATGAAGGCACCCTGTACATTATTACAAGAAGAGCCCACTTAATATGAAGGCACCCTGTACATTATTACAAGAAGAGCCCACTTAATATGAAGGCACCCTGTACATTATTACAAGAAGAGCCCACTTAATATGAAGGCACCCTGTACATTATTACAAGAAGAGCCCACTTAATATGAAGGCACCCTGTACATTATTACAAGAAGAGCCCACTTAATATGAAGGCACCTGTACATTATTACAAGAAGAGCCCACTTAATGTGAAGGCACCCTGTACATTATTACAAGAAGAGCCCACTTAATATGAAGGCACCCTGTACATTATTACAAGAAGAGCCCACTTAATATGAAGGCACCTGTACATTATTACAAGAAGAGCCCACTTAATATGAAGGCACCCTGTACATTATTACAAGAAGAGCCCACTTAATATGAAGGCACCCTGTACATTATTACAAGAAGAGCCCACTTAATATGAAGGCACCCTGTACATTATTACAAGAAGAGCCCACTTAATATGAAGGCACCCTGTACATTATTACAAGAAGAGCCCACTTAATATGAAGGCACCCTGTACATTATTACAAGAAGAGCCCACTTAATATGAAGGCACCCTGTACATTATTACAAGAAGAGCCCACTTAATATGAAGGCACCCTGTACATTATTACAAGAAGAGCCCACTTAATATGAAGGCACCCTGTACATTATTACAAGAAGAGCCCACTTAATATGAAGGCACCCTGTACATTATTACAAGAAGAGCCCACTTAATATGAAGGCACCCTGTACATTATTACAAGAAGAGCCCACTTAATATGAAGGCACCCTGTACATTATTACAAGAAGAGCCCACTTAATATGAAGGCACCCTGTACATTATTACAAGAAGAGCCCACTTAATATGAAGGCACCCTGTACATTATTACAAGAAGAGCCCACTTAATATGAAGGCACCCTGTACATTATTACAAGAAGAGCCCACTTAATATGAAGGCACCCTGTACATTATTACAAGAAGAGCCCACTTAATATGAAGGCACCCTGTACATTATTACAAGAAGAGCCCACTTAATATGAAGGCACCCTGTACATTATTACAAGAAGAGCCCACTTAATATGAAGGCACCCTGTACATTATTACAAGAAGAGCCCACTTAATATGAAGGCACCCTGTACATTATTACAAGAAGAGCCCACTTAATATGAAGGCACCCTGTACATTATTACAAGAAGAGCCCACTTAATATGAAGGCACCCTGTACATTATTACAAGAAGAGCCCACTTAATATGAAGGCACCCTGTACATTATTACAAGAAGAGCCCACTTAATATGAAGGCACCCTGTACATTATTACAAGAAGAGCCAAAGTGATCATCTGTGTTATCTAACGTAACGTGGTGTAACTTCCTGACTGTGTTATCTAACATGGTTTAACCTCCTGACTGTGTTATCTAACGTGGTTTAACCTCCTGACTGTGTTATCTAACATGGTTTAACCTCCTGACTGTGTTATCTAACGTGGTTTAACTTCCTGACTGTGTTATCTAACGTGGTTTAACCTCCTGACTGTGTTATCTAACGTAACGTGGTTTAACCTCCTGACTGTGTTATCTAACGTGGTTTAACTTCCTGACTGTGTTATCTAACGTGGTTTAACCTCCTGACTGTGTTATCTAACGTAACGTGGTTTAACCTCCTGACTGTGTTATCTAACGTAACGTGGTTTAACTTCCTGACTGTGTTATCTAACGTAACGTGGTTTAACTTCCTGACTGTGTTATCTAACGTGGTTTAACCTCCTGACTGTGTTATCTAACGTAACGTGGTTTAACCTCCTGACTGTGTAACGTGGTTTAACCTCCTGACTGTGTTATCTAACGTGGTTTAACCTCCTGACTGTGTTATCTAACGTGGTTTAACCTCCTGACTGTGTTATCTAATGTAACGTGGTTTAACCTCCTGACTGTGTTATCTAACGTAACGTGGTTTAACTTCCTGACTGTGTTATCTAACGTAACGTGGTTTAACTTCCTGACTGTGTTATCTAACGTGGTTTAACCTCCTGACTGTGTTATCTAACGTAACGTGGTTTAACCTCCTGACTGTGTTATCTAACGTGGTTTAACCTCCTGACTGTGTTATCTAACGTAACGTGGTTTAACCTCCTGACTGTGTTATCTAATGTAACATGGTTTAACCTCCTGACTGTGTTATCTAATGTAACGTTGTTTAACCTCCTGACTGTGTAACGTGGTTTAACCTCCTGACTGTGTTATCTAACGTAACGTGGTTTAACCTCCTGACTGTGTAACGTGGTTTAACTTCCTGACTGTGTTATCTAACGTAACGTGGTTTAACCTCCTGACTGTGTAACGTGTTTTGACTTCCTGACTGTGTTATCTAACGTAACGTGGTTTAACCTCCTGACTGTGTAACGTGGTTTAACTTCCTGACTGTGTTATCTAACGTAAAGTGGTTTAACCACCTGACTGTGTTATCTAACGTAACGTGGTTTAACCACCTGACTGTGTTATCTAACGTAACGTGGTTTAACCTCCTGACTGTGTAACGTGGTTTAACCTCCTGACTGTGTTATCTAACGTAACGTGGTTTAATCTCCTGACTGTGTTATCTAACGTAACGTGGTTTAACCTCCTGACTGTGTTATCTAACGTAACGTGGTTTAACTTCCTGACTGTGTTATCTAACGTAACGTGGTTTAACTTCCTGACTGTGTTATATAACGTAACGTGGTCTAATCTCCCAGGTATTAACAGCCCAGGACCTGGTGGACTTCTCTCCTGTTTACAGATGTCTCCACATCTACACCGTTCTGGTATGTACACTCTTTACTGTTCCTTAACGTGCCATCCAAACGGCTCCCTGATATAGGACCTTTAGTAACCTGCTATATTTGTGTTTACCACTAGATGGCAGTATTGACTCAAGACGGGGGTTTGCTTCCTGCTATCCGTAGCTATTTCCTGTGTCTGCCTATATTACTGTGATTAAGAAAGATTCAGGTAGCTTATTAAGCCAGGTGCATTGGAGAATGTTATTCTACGTTACAATTAAATACTAAACCGTACTTAAGTGTGAGTCAAATCAAATCAAATCAAATTTCATTTGTCACATACACATGGTTAGCAGATGTTAATGCAAGTGTAGCGAAATGCTTGTGCTTCTAGTTCCGACAATGCAGTAATAACCAACAAGTAATCTAACTAACAATTCCAAAACTACTGTCTTATACACAGTGTAAGGGGATAAGGAATATGTACATAAGGATATATGAATGAGTGATGGTACAGAGCAGCATACAGTAGATGGTATCGAGTACAGTATATACATATGAGATGAGTATGTAGACAAAGTAAACAAAGTGGCATAGTTAAAGTGGCTAGTGATACATGTATTACATAAGGATGCAGTCGATGATGTAGAGTACAGTATATACGTATGCATATGAGATTAATAATGTAGGGTAAGTAACATTATATAAGGTAGCATTGTTTAAAGTGGCTAGTGATATATTTACATCATTTCCCATCAATTCCCATTATTAAAGTGGCTGGAGTTGGGTCAATGACAGTGTGTTGGCAGCAGCCACTCAATGTTAGTGGTGGCTGTTTAACAGTCTGATGGCCTTGAGATAGAAGCTGTTTTTCAGTCTCTCGGTCCCAGCTTTGATGCACCTGTACTGACCTCGCCTTCTGGATGATAGCGGGGTGAACAGGCAGTGGTTCGGGTGGTTGATGTCCTTGATGATCTTTATGGCCTTCCTGTAACATCGGGTGGTGTAGGTGTCCTGGAGGGCAGGTAGTTTGCCCCCGGTGATGCGCTGAGGGCGGAGCAGTTGCCGTACCAGGCGGTGATACAGCCCGCCAGGATGCTCTCGATTGTGCATCTGTAGAAGTTTGTGAGTGCTTTTGGTGACAAGCCGAATTTCTTCAGCCTCCTGAGGTTGAAGAGGCGCTGCTGCGCCTTCTTCACGACGCTGTCAGTGTGAGTGGACCAATTCAGTTTGTCTGTGATGTGTATGCCGAGGAACTTAAAACTTGCTACCCTCTCCACTACTGTTCCATCGATGTGGATAGGGGGGTGTTCCCTCTGCTGTTTCCTGAAGTCCACAATCATCTCCTTAGTTTTGTTGACGTTGAGTGTGAGGTTATTTTCCTGACACCACACTCGGAGGGCCCTCACCTCCTCCCTGTAGGCCGTCTCGTCGTTGTTGGTAATCAAGCCTACCACTGTTGTGTCGTCCGCAAACTTGATGATTGAGTTGGAGGCGTGCGTGGCCACGCAGTCGTGGGTGAACAGGGAGTACAGGAGAGGGCTCAGAACGCACCCTTGTGGGGCCCCGTGTTGAGGATCAGCGGGGAGGAGATGTTGTTGCCTACCCCTCACCACCTGGGGGCGGCCCGTCAGGAAGTCCAGTAACCAGTTGCACAGGGCGGGTCGAGACCCAGGGTCTCGAGCTTGATGACGAGCTTGGAGGGTACTATGGTGTTGAATGCCGAGCTGTAGTCGATGAACAGCATTCTCACATAGGTATTCCTCTTGTCCAGGTGGGTTAGGGCAGTGTGCAGTGTGGTTGAGATTGCATCGTCTGTGGACCTATTTGGGCGGTAAGCAAATTGGAGTGGGTCTAGGGTGTCAGGTAGGGTGGAGGTGATATGGTCCTTGACTAGTCTCTCAAAGCACTTCATGATGACGGAAGTGAGTGCTACGGGGCGGTAGTCGTTTAGCTCAGTTACCTTAGCTTTCTTGGGAACAGGAACAATGGTGGCCCTCTTGAAGCATGTGGGAACAGCAGACTGGTATAGGGATTGATTGAATATGTCCGTAAACACACCGGCCAGCTGGTCTGCGCATGGTCTGAGGGCGTGGCTGGGGATGCCGTCTGGGCCTGCAGCCTTGCGAGGGTTAACACGTTTAAATGTCTTACTCACCTCGGCTGCAGTGAAGGAGAGTCCGCATGTTTTCGTTGCAGGCCGTGTCAGTGGCACTGTATTGTCCTCAAAGCGGGCAAAAAGTTATTTAGTCTGCCTGGGAGCAAGACATCCTGGTCCGTGACTGGGCTGGGTTTCTTCTTGTAGTCCGTGATTGACTGTAGACCCTGCCACATGCCTCTTGTGTCTGAGCCGTTGAATTGAGATTCTACTTTGTCTCTGTACTGACGCTTAGCTTGTTTAATAGCCTTGCGGAGGGAATAGCTGCACTGTTTGTATTCGGTCATGTTACCAGACACCTTGCCCTGATTAAAAGCAGTGGTTCGCGCTTTCAGTTTCACGCGAATGCTGCCATCAATCCACGGTTTCTGGTTAGGGAATGTTTTTATCGTTGCTATGGGAACGACATCTTCAACGCATGTCAATATTTTTATCTGACGCAATACGAAACATGTCCCAGTCCACGTGATGGAAGCAGTCTTGGAGTGTGGAGTCAGCTTGGTCTGACCAGCGTTGGACAGACCTCAGCGTGGGAGCCTCTTGTTTAAGTTTCTGTCTGTAGGCAGGGATCAACAAAATGGAGTCGTGGTCAGCTTTTCCGAAAGGGGGGCGGGGCAGGGCCTTATATGCGTCGCGGAAGTTAGAGTAACAATGATCCAAGGTTTTACCACCCCTGGTTGCGCAATCGATATGCTGATAAAATTTAGGGAGTCTTGTTTTCAGATTAGCTTTGTTAAAATCCCCAGCTACAATGAATGCAGCCTCCGGATAAATGGTTTCCAGTTTGCAAAGAGTTAAATAAAGTTTGTTCAGAGCCATCGATGTGTCTGCTTGGGGGGGGATATATACGGCTGTGATTATAATCGAAGAGAATTCTCTTGGAAGATAATGCGGTCTACATTTGATTGTGAGGAATTCTAAATCAGGTGAACAGAAGGATTTGAGTTCCTGTATGTTTCCTTCATCACACCATGTCTCGTTAGTCATGAGGCATACGCCCCCGCCACTCTTCTTACCAGAAAGATGTTTGTTTCTGTCGGCGCGATGCGTGGAGAAACCCGCTGGCTGCTCCGCCTCCGATAGCGTCTTCCCAGTAAGCCATGTTTCCGTGAAGCAGAGAACGTTGCAGTCTCTGATGTCCCTCTGGAATGCTACCCTTGCTCAGATTTCATCAACCTTGTTGTCAAGAGACTGGACATTGGCAAGAAGAATGCTGGGGAGTGGTGCGCGATGTGCCCTTGTCCGGAGTCTGACCAGAAGACCGCTACGTTTCCCTCTTTTTCGGAGTCGTTTTCTTGGGTCGCTGCATGCGATCCATTCCGTTGTCCTGTTTGTAAGGCAGAACACAGGATCCGCGTCGCGGAAAACATATTCTTGGTCGTACTGATGGTGAGTTGACGCTGATCTTATGTTCAGTAGTTCTTCTCGACTGTATGTAATGAAACCTAAGATGACCTGGGGTACTAATGTAAGAAATAACACGTAAAAAAACAAAAAACTGCATAGTTTCCTAGGAACGCGATGCGAGGCGGCCATCTCTGTCGGCGCCTTTAAGGATACTACAGGACCCATAGGTTTCTGGTCAACAGTAGTGCTCTATATAGGGAATAGGGATCTGGTCAACAGTAGTGTTCTATATAGGGAATAGGTTTCTGGTCAACAGTAGTGTTCTATATAGGGAATAGGGCCCTGGTCAACAGTAGTGTTCTATATAGGGAATAGGGCTCTGGTCAACAGTAGTGTTCTATTTAGGGAAGAGGGCTCTGGTCAACAGTAGTGTTCTATATAGGGAATAGGGCTCTGGTCAACAGTAGTGTTCTATATAGGGAATAGGGCTCTGGTCAACAGTAGTGTTCTATATAGGGAATAGGGCTCTGGTCAACAGTAGTGTTCTATATAGGGAATAGGGCTCTGGTCAACAGTAGTGTTCTGAATAGGGCTCTGGTCAACAGTAGTGTTCTATATAGGGAATAGGCCTCTGGTCAACAGTAGTGTTCTATATAGGGAATAGGGCTCTGGTCAACAGTAGTGTTCTGAATAGGGCTCTGGTCAACAGTAGTGTTCTATATAGGGAATAGGCCTCTGGTCAACAGTAGTGTTCTATATAGGGAATAGGGCTCTGGTCAACAGTAGTGTTCTGAATAGGGCTCTGGTCAACAGTAGTGTTCTATATAGGGAATAGGGCTCTGGTCAACAGTAGTGTTCTATATAGGGAATAGGGCTCTGGTCAACAGTAGTGTTCTGAATAGGGCTCTGGTCAACAGTAGTGTTCTATATAGGGAATAGGCCTCTGGTCAACAGTAGTGTTCTATATAGGGAATAGGGCTCTGGTCAACAGTAGTGTTCTGAATAGGGCTCTGGTCAACAGTAGTGTTCTATATAGGGAATAGGCCTCTGGTCAACAGTAGTGTTCTATATAGGGAATAGGGCTCTGGTCAACAGTAGTGTTCTGAATAGGGCTCTGGTCAACAGTAGTGTTCTATATAGGGAATAGGGCTCTGGTCAACAGTAGTGTTCTATATAGGGAATAGGGCTCTGATCAACAGTAGTGTTCTATATAGGGAATAGGGCCCTGGTCAACAGTAGTGTTCTATATAGGGAATAGGGCTCTGGTCAACAGTAGTGTTCTATATAGGGCTCTGGTCAACAGTAGTGTTCTATATAGGGCTCTGGTCAACACTAGTGTTCTATATAGGGAATAGGGCCCTGGTCAACAGTAGTGTTCTATATAGGGAATAGGGCTCTGGTCAACAGTAGTGTTCTATATAGGGAATAGGGCTCTGGTCAACAGTAGTGTACTATATAGGGAATAGGGCTCTGGTCAACAAATCAAATCAAATCAAATCAAATTTATTTATATAGCCCTTCGTACATCAGCTGATATCTCAAAGTGCTGTACAGAAACCCAGCCTAAAACCCCAAACAGCAAACAATGCAGGTGTAAAAGCACGGTGGCTAGGAAAAACTCCCTAGAAAGGCCAAAACCTAGGAAGAAACCTAGAGAGGAACCAGGCTATGTGGGGTGGCCAGTCCTCTTCTGGCTGTGCCGGGTAGAGATTATAACAGAACATGACCAAGATGTTCAAATGTTCATAAATGACCAGCATGGTCGAATAATAATAAGGCAGAACAGTTGAAACTGGAGCAGCAGCACAGTCAGGTGGACTGGGGACAGCAAGGAGTCATCATGTCAGGTAGTCCTGGGGCACGGTCCTAGGGCTCAGGTCCTCCGAGAGAGAGAGAAAGAAAGAGAGAATTTGAGAGAGCATATGTGGGGTGGCCAGTCCTCTTCTGGCTGTGCCGGGTGGAGATTATAACAGAGCGTGGCCAAGATGTTCAAATGTTCATAAATGACCAGCATGGTTGAATAATAGTAAGGCAGAACAGTTGAAACTGGAGCAGCAGCATGGCCAGGTGGACTGGGGACAGCAAGGAGTCATCATGTCAGGTAGTCCTGGGACATGGTCCTAGGGCCCAGGCCAGTTGAAACTGGAGCAGCAGCATGGCCAGGTGGACTGGGGACAGCAAGGAGTCATCATGTCAGGTAGTCCTGGGGCATGGTCCTAGGGCTCAGGTCCTCCGAGAGAGAGAAAGAAAGAGAGAAGGAGAGAATTAGAGAACGCACACTTAGATTCACACAGGACACCGAATAGGACAGGAGAAGTACTCCAGATATAACAAACTGACCCTAGCCCCGACACATAAACTAATGCAGCATAAATACTGGAGGCTGAGACAGGAGGGTCAGGAGACACTGTGGCCCCCCAACCCGAGGACACCCCGGACAGGGCCAAACAGGAAGGATATAACCCCACCCACTTTGCCAAAGCACAGCCCCCACACCACTAGAGGGATATCTTCAACCACCAACTTACCATCCTGAGACAAGGCCGAGTATAGCCCACAAAGATCTCCGCCACGGCACAACCCAAGGGGAGCGCAACCCAGACAGGCCGACCACAACAGTGAATCAACCCACCCAGGTGACGCACCCCCCAGGGACGGCATGAGA
Organism: Oncorhynchus nerka; assembly: GCF_034236695.1. Classification (NCBI taxonomy): domain Eukaryota; kingdom Metazoa; phylum Chordata; class Actinopteri; order Salmoniformes; family Salmonidae; genus Oncorhynchus; species Oncorhynchus nerka. The sequence continues at coordinate 23,265 of NW_027038665.1, forward strand.
GAGCCCCAGTAAGCCAGTGACTCAGCCCCGTAACAGGGTAGAGGCAGAGAATCCCAGTGGAAAGAGGGGAATCGGCCAGGCAGAGACAGCAAGGGCGGTTCGTTGCTCCAGAGCCTTTCCGTTCACCTTCCCACTCCTGGGCCAGACTACACTCAATCATATGACCCACTGAAGAGATGAGTCTTCAGTAAAGACTTAAAGGTTGAGACCGAGTTTGCGTCTCTGACATGGGTAGGCAGACCGTTCCATAAAAATGGAGCTCTATAGGAGAAAGCCCTGCCTCCAGCTGTTTGCTTAGAAATTCTAGGGACAATTAGGAGGCCTGCGTCTTGTGACCGTAGCGTACGTGTAGGTATGTACGGCAGGACCAAATCAGAGAGATAGGTAGGAGCAAGCCCATGTAATGCTTTGTAGGTTAGCAGTAAAACCTTGAAATCAGCCCTTGCTTTGACAGGAAGCCAGTGTAGAGAGGCTAGCACTGGAGTAATATGATCAAATTTTTTGGTTCTAGTCAGGATTCTAGCAGCCGTATTCAGCACTAACTGAAGTTTATTTAGTGCTTTATCCGGGTAGCCGGAAAATAGAGCATTGCAGTAGTCTAACCTAGAAGTGACAAAAGCATGGATTAATTTTTCTGCATCATTTTTGGACAGAAAGTTTCTGATTTTTGCAATGTTACGTAGATGGAAAAAAGCTGTCCTCGAAATGGTCTTGATATGTTCTTCAAAAAGAGATCAGGGTCAGAGTAACGCCGAGGTCCTTCACAGTTTTATTTGAGGCGACTGTACAACCATTAAGATTAATTGTCAGATTCAACAGAAGATCTCTTTGTTTCTTGGGACCTAGAACAAGCATCTCTGTTTTGTCGAGTTTAATAGTAGAAAGTTTGCAGCCATCCACTTCCTTATGTCTGAAACACATGCTTCTAGCGAGGCAACAGTATGCCCCGAGATAAGCAAACAAACTTCAGTTAATGTAGAATCTGACTAGGAACAAGAGTGATCGCCTCTCTACACTGACTCTGTCAGGAGCTGTTCAGGTTTTGCAACATGTCCTCGTTGCTCTCTGTTTGTGCCGTACCTCTACACGTGCCGCTACATTCTCAATTCCTGTGTCCTAAATTTCAAGCAACGAAGGCTTCTCTATAGGCTTTCCATTTCTGGGAGCAAGAGACATTTCGATGCAACTAAAGTTTTTACTGGCTTTCATGCCTGGCTCGGTCAGGTCGCAAACGGTGTCACGGCCAGTGAAGGTGAACGGCGCAGGCAACGACACCGCTGCTGTGCTACTGCATGACCGTGCACCTCTTCCGATTCTCCTGCCTCCCCCACCCTGTGCGGGGGCTGTCGCACTGGCTTGTCAAAATGCAATGAGTGTAGTGATTTACTGTTACTTCCCCCGCGGAGGTGTGCCGTGATAACGTGAGGCCCCATATAGACGCTGTCTCCGGGAATGGTTGAGAATATCCACACAGTGGTGTGGGGGCTGTGCTTATGACTGACACAATCAGGGAGTGTCACCGGTTGGGGTACGCCACATTTCCTGTCTCAGCCTCAGTATTTATGCTGCATTGTTATGTGTCCGGGGAGCTGAGAAGCTCATTCTGAATTTAGCGACGATGATCTAGTGTGCGTTCCTTCTCTCTTCTTTCTCTCCCGGTGCAAACCTGGACATATGCCCCAGAACCTGACATGATGACTCCTTGCTGTCCCCAACTCCAGTTTCAACTGAGCCTGGGCCCTGGTTCATGTCACGGAACACGTATGATGACCGCTATACGATCACACAGTACCACATGCTGCTGCTTTCAGTTTCGACTGTTTACTGCAACCGTACTGATCGTTATGAGCATTTGGTATCTTGAAGCCACCTTGTATGTCTCCTGGCTACCAGCTTCAGCCTATCTTTCTCCAAGTATATAACTTATATATCGGAGACTGACTTACAGGGCTGCAGAGACCTGACTGATGGCTGCTCCCGAGTCACCTGACTGTGCCAATTTCTGTGTATTCACATTATGCTGATCGTATGTTTTTTTGAACATCTTGGTCATGTTCTGTTATAATCTCTACCCGGCACGGCTCCGAAGCCGCCTCCACGCTAACACAATTCTACTCTAGGTTCTTCTGGGGCTGGCCTTTCTAGGAGACACGTGCTTTACCTGCATTGTTGCTGTTGGGGAATTTACAGGCTGGGTTTGCTGCTGAGATCGGCGATACGAAGAACTATATAAGTAAATTTGATTTGTTGTTGTTGTTGACAGAGCTATTCTATATAGTACACTGACCTATTCCTGACCTATTCCTATATAGAGTACTACTGTTGACAGACTATTCTATATGTTACTAGTGTTGACCTATAGAACACTTTACTGTTGACCGAAGCCTATATCGACCCCCTTGCGACGAAACTGTGTAAACGCGCACGACGATATTCCCATATCGTACTGATCGACTATTCCTATGAAACACTACTGTGACCAGAGCCTATTCTATATGAAACTACTGACCGACCGAGCCTATTCAGGCTGCTACTGATGACCAGAGCCTATTCCTATGAACACTGTTGACCAGGCCTATTCCTATATAGAACACTACTATTGACAGAAACGGTACCTGCGCCAGAGCCCCTATTTATGAAACACTATTGACAGAAACTATAGAAACACTTACTGATGACCAGAGCCTATTCAGAAATTTATGTTGACCCACTATATAGAACACTGACCGGGCCAGAGCTATTCCCTATATGGGAACACTGCTGTTGACCAGGCTATTCAGAACGCCTGACCAGAGCCTATTCTATATGAAGTACATACTGAAGGCCTATTCTATGAAACACTGTGCAGAGCCTATTCAGAGCGCACTGTGCGACCAAACCTCTTCCCCTTATCAGGCGCACTGTTGACCGAGGCCTATTCCCCTATGCAAGTTGCCTGTGATGAAGCCCTATTCAGGAACACTGATGACAGAGCCTATTCCCAGAGGTACTATTACCTTATTGACCAAGTACATAACGACCGAGCCTATTCTATGCTGCTGACCACGACCAGGCCTGCTAAATGGGAACTGCTGTTGACCCGAAACCTATTCCCTTGTTTGGGAGCCTATTCCTATATGGGAGAACACTACTGTTAGAAACTACATATGGTACTACTATTGACAGATCCTATTTATATGAAACACCTAAACAGAAATAGTTCTATAAATATATTCTATCATAAAGCAGCTTGAAGATCTTTTTTCTCATCAGTTCTAGGAAACATGCTGATTTTGTTTTTGGTGTTGATAATACACATTAGTACCCCGGGTCTTGGGATTTCGTACATACGTCGAAGAAGACACTGAACGCAGATCGCGTCAACTCACTGCATCATGCGAACAATTTTCAGCGGCAGCGTCTTGCCTGGCTGGGACTGGCGAATGGTGCGTGCGCGTAAGCGACTCAGAGGAAGCGTAGCGTCTTCTGGTCAGGCAGACAGAGCATCGCGCACCACTCCCAGCATTAACTGCGCAATGTCCAATCTCTTGACAGCTAGGTGTGAAATCTGCTTTGCATTCAAGGGACATCAAAAAAATACTTCACGAAGCATGGCTTACTGAGGAGAAGGCATATCGGGCCTGCGAGTCAGCATCGCCGTGAATGACATCTTTCTGGTAAGAGGTGGCGGCTAAGCGGGCATGGTGAGAAATATACAAGAACTCCAAATCTCTGTTCACCTGATTTAATTCACAATCAAATGTGAACGCGATATCGAAGAAGTGCCGTGCAGCGATGTCCCCCGAAGCAATTTACATCGTGGCTCTAATGAAACAAACGGCTACTAAATAGCGCAAAGCTGTCAGCTCGATATAGCGCCAGTGTCAAAAACGCTGGATCGTTTACTCGGCGGCGCTCGAAACCTTGACCGCGACAGTCGCCCGAACAGCAAGCAGAGGCTCCCACGCGTCTGTCCAGTCGACAAGCTGACTCACACTCCCAGAACTGCTTCCTCGTATGCGTCAGATAAAAATGTCGGCAGTATCTGTTCGATGTGCGAATATAGAACGTTGAGCATAACAGCGATAAAAACAACAGAAACGGTAGTTGACTGGCGGCATTCAGCAGCAGGCTGGCATGAGTCTTGCTGTCAGGAGCAGAGTAATGGCATGACACGAGTAACAGTCTTTCCCTCACTTAGGCTAAACAAGCTGAACTCATACGAAGACAGTAAATCTGGTTCGCATTTTAAGAGGCATGTGTTTGAGAGTCTACAGTCAATGGACTACAGAAGAAGCCCGGACAATCCTGGACGAATAATCTTGCTCCCAGGCAACTGCGCTTTTTGCCGCAGCTGTGCCTGTGCGACACCGCAGCGAAAAACATGGAACTCCTCACTTCACTGGCAAGGTAGTCAGGCTGGCGTGCGGCCTAGCCGGGCAGGCTGTCGGGCAGACCGGCAGCCGTGGGCTGGGTTGCTCCTTCGATCGGTCTATGCTCTTGCTTTGTTCCCACATGCTTGAAAGGGCGTTCCCAGAGCTAGGTAACTGAGCAGACTACCGCCCTGCACTCACTCGTCATCTAGAGGCAGTCAGAAGTGCGCCCTAGACAATGATCACGAGCGTCTGTCTGTTTTGCGCGCACACTGCCTAACCCCACGGATGGAAGGAATACCTGTGTGAATGCTGTGCATCGACGACATTCAACCATATGATACCCTCAGCACGAATCATCTTCACGAGACACGAGGTCGGCCGCAACTGTTACTGAACTCTGGCGAGCTGATGGCTGGCATCTCCTCGCCCGTCTCGGGGCTGAAGTGGTTAACGTGCTCCGTTTGCCCGCGACTGAAAGTATTTTTGCCTCCTTCCAGTCATCGAGACTGGGCGACCTGCTGGTGGTGGGCTTGATGCAGCAGCGACAGCGTGAGAGGTATTTCGATGTGTCAGGAGTAACCTCACACTCAGCATCGGCAAAACTGGGGAGATGATTGTGGACTCGGGGCTGGCTGGTACCTATCACATCGATGGGCTGTGAGTAGGGACACAGTTCCTCGGCATACACATGCAGACAGAGCTGGGTAGTCCTGACGCGTCGTGAGCGCTGGCAGCATCTTCTCGGGAGAGACGAGCTAATCTGGCACACTCTCAAACTACAGTACGCAATCGAAGAGCCTGGCCGAACAGCATCACAGCCTGTGCGGCAATATCAGCATCACGAGAACTGCCTCCAGTTGCCCTACGCCACCGGTAAATCATCAGGACATCATGCCGGCCACTGCTGTTCACTGCATATCCAGGGCGAAGACACAGGTGCATCAAGCTGGGCGAGAGACTGGTAGCCTATCTCCGAATCAGTGAAACAGCCACCACTAGCGTGATGGCTGCTTGTCGTGACAACTCAGCCGCTTTGTAATGAAAGTGATGACAAATATATCTTGCACTGCTAATATACCCTACGTGTCTCGTAATATCAAGTATGCGCTGCATCTTAGAACTGCATCATGACCATGTATCTTCCTTTTTATTTATGCCGCACTATCTGTGCGTATCTGTGCATGCTGCTCTGTACCTCCTTCATTCATATATCGCATGTACATATTCGCCCATCCCCTTGCACTGTGTATGGGCTGAAACTGTTTGGTATTAGTGTTGGGTAACCTGCATTGTCGGGTAAAGCGCAACTGTTCGCTACGCTGCATCTGCTAACCGGTGATTTGACGGTGACTCTGCAAGTAGCGATTTGTAGTGAATAACGTTGGCAATGAGCACGCAGATGCTGTATCCTGGTAATATGAACTCCCGAGAACCTGAAATATGCGGATAACGAAACAACTCCGTCGCCATCTGATAATGCTTTCTAAATATAACAAATTACAAATCGAAACGTTGGCATGATCAAGAGTGCAATGAAAATGTACATAAACGACAATAGTAATGGAACATCTGTAAACGAGAGCTATTAATACCTGGGAACCGCGTCCGTCTATAACACAATCGAAGTCGCTGCGATGCGTTAACTCTTACAATCCGGAAAGGTCGCGCCGAGCCGTTAAGCAAGAGGAACCAAGCTGCGATGGATTATGTACAGTCAGAGATAAACGCGACCGATAATAACAGTCGAGGAAGGGTAAACCGTTACAGTCAGAGGGTCAAGCCCGTTACGTTAGGTCTTACAGTCATGGGTAACCGCGTGCGTCGATAACACAGTCGAAGTAGTTAAACCACTACGTGCTCGAAGGTGCGTTGCGTTGATCTTCCGGTGAAATCAAGCTGCGTTACATCGAAGGAATAGCACCGCGTTCTCAAATCTTTGAAAGATCGCTCACGATACAAATCGAAGAGTTAAGCTCCGATGCGATCGATCTTTGTCAGAAGAATTATTCGTGCTAGCGACCCGTATGGCACGACCGAAGGGGCCAAACCATCGTTACATCATTCTTTGATCGAGAAGAATGGCTGCGCGTGGTCAAATCTTAATCAAGAGATAAAAGCCGTTAGGCATCTTTGCAGTCGAGGGATAAGCCGTTAAACTGTACAGTCGGCCCAAACCGCGTTAGATGGCCTGATCGGGAAGTTGAAGCCCGCGTTGCGTTAGATAACACCTCCGGGAAATTGAAACCGCGTTGGTCATCTTCGATCAGGTGCTCCGTCCGTATGAGTGTGAATGAGCTCGGCACGGTCGAGGAGACCGCGTTAGGCTAAAGGAAGGTGCTCCGTTACGATCAGGAAGTTAAGCTCGTTAGAACACGGTCAGGGTAAACGTTAGATAACGGTCAGGAGGGTCAAACCGCGTTGCGTTGGAAATAACACGGTCAGAAATATTGCGAATGATCAAATGGCACGGTCGGGAATAGACTTCCGTTAAGTTAAACCTTTAATCAGAAAAGGTGCTGCGTTAGGTAACGCAGTCAGGAGAGACCAAACTGCGTTAGATCAGGAGGAGTTGAAACGTTAGGTAGCACGGTCAGGAGGTTAAACCACGTCAAACTAACAGAAATCCAAGCCTGTTAATTTGATCAGAGGACCAAACACATGTTGAATAACGGTCAGGAGGTTGGCTGCGTTAGACTCTTACAGTCGAGGCCGAATAACACAGTCAGAAGATAAGCCGTTCCGTTAGTCGCGATATCACGCGTCATATTATCAATAAATGAGGTGTATTCATAAGTCAGAATATCGCTATGTAATCGAGTGCCGCTATGTCGAATACTAATAATGTCTGAAGTCCTTACTCTGGGCTATCTTGTAATGTACGGGAATACCTTCAAGTGAACTAACAAATGTGCGGGAATGCCTTCTGAAGTGGGCTCTGCTGAATAGTGCCCTTCATGAATAATAATATTGCGAGTCTTCATGATATATGACTAATGTGCAGAGATGCGCTATAAGTGGGCTCTTCTTAATAATGTACAGAGGTAACGCTTCATGTAAGTGAGCTCTTCTTTGTAATAATGTGCGGATGCCCAACTTCTGTGGGGTGAACAACTGCTAAGCAATAATGCGCGGGAACCGCGCTTCTGTGGGAACAACTTTGCCAATACAATGTGCGAAATTATTCGTCAAAGTGGGCTCTTTTCTTGATAATGTGCGGGAGGTACCTTCATATTGGGTGAACAATAACTGTAATAATGTATTGCAGAGGCCTTCGCCTATTAAGTGAATATGCTGCAACCAATGTACGGGGTAGCATAGAGCAACAAATGACTATTGCGAGTGCTTTAATGAGTGGGTCTTCTTTGCAATGTGGCGGGGCTGCAGCTAAAGCTCAGTAAGTGGGCTCTTCTTGCAATACTGGGTAACTCTTGCGGCGCGGGTACCTTCTGTAAGTGGGCTCTTCTTTGTGACCAATGTGCGGGAATGCTTCATGACCAAGTGGTAGCTAACTGATAATGTACGGGAATATCTGTGGGTGAATTAACTGTAATGTGGTGAGTGGGCTCTTTCTTGTAATAATGTACGAAGTGCCTTCTGAAATGAATATGTTATGTACGGGAGAATGCTATTCAAGTGGGCTCTTCTTATCGGTAACGGGAGTATAATGTAGTGGTCTTGTAATAATCGCGGGTAGCATGGTGAGTGCTCTTAACGCAGGAATACCTTCATGGGCTCTTTCTTGATAATGTGCAGAACGGCTGGTGAATGTAATAATGGCTGCAGGAGTGCTAAAACGTGAGGTGAACTCTTCTTATTGTGGCGCGGGGAGTAGCCTTTCTGTGGGTGAGACAACTCTTGACGGGGTAGCCTTCATATTGAGTGAATATTTCTTGTAATGGCCTCGCTGAGAGGTGGGCTCTTCTTGTAATGCGGGAGTACTAAGCTGATTCTTGCTTCTGTAAGTGAGGCTCTTGTAAAGTGCCTTTCGTAACAAAGTGAATTAACTTCTTCATGATGTGTGCCGGTCTTGTCATATTGAAATGGGCTCTTCTTCTGTACCCGAAATATATATGAAGTGAGATACTGTAATAATGTAGAATTCGCCTTTCATATTAAAGTGGGCTCTTCTTTAACAAATGACAACAACTGTAAACTAATCTTTTGAGTGCCTTCATGAGTGGGCTCTTCTTGCTGGTAATGAAGTGCGCTAGCAGGTCTTCTTTGATAATGGCGCGGGTGCTGGCTAAACAGTGGGCTCTTCTTTGTAATAATGTGCGAGAACCTTTCATATTTCAAGTGGGCTCTCTTTGTAATAATGTATGAAGTGCCCTTCATATTAAGTGGGCTCTTTCTTGTAATAATGTACAGAATATATTCTGGTAAGTGAATATGCTGTAATAATGTTGCGAGTGCGCCCTAAGCGTAAAAGTGGAGAGCCCAGCTGTGTATTAATCAGCCGCGGGGAAGTGCTCGCTAGCGGCACAAAGCGACGAAAGTGAGACTCTTCTTGTAATAATGTACGAAATTGCCTTCGCCAGTGAACTCTTCTTGTAATGGTGGGCTCTTCTTTGTAATAATGTGCGGGGTGCTCTTCACTTCAGCATGTTGTTTGCAGACAGGAAAAGTACATGAAACTAAGAAAAAGGAATGAAAGTTACTTTGAGAAGAAACTCACCTCCTCTACGGTGGTCACTCCTCCTCTGGTTGGTGTACTCCTCTTTCCCATAGCCCCCACAGGCTTATGTTAACTGGTGAAATAGGCAGTTCAAGTAGACTCGGCCTGTGCTACCCAAATAACTGCCGAACCACTGATCAAAAAGATCTGTCTGCTGAGGCTGAAGTACGGGCACTGGCACGTCGAACTTTCTCTTCTCGAAGCAAAGCATAGATCGGGCATTTTTATTCATTCTGGTGATTGAAGATTTTGTATTATTCACCTTTATTAACAGGTAGACGCGTTATTATAGTTGATTACTTGCAACAACTGGCGGGTGCATTTCACGTAGAAGAGCACGGGTGCACGCAGAATGACTGAGCATACGTGAAGGTAGTAACAATAATATACACACACACACACACACACACACACACACACACACACACACACACACACACACACACACAGTATTAAAAAATAGTAGATAAGAGTTAGCAATAAATAGTCGCCAGTAATAATGTATGATATAGCAATTAAGCTGCTGAGGCAGGTAGTGAAAATGAATGTGCAGAAAGAAAGATAATCTCATGCAATATGGAAAATGTAAATAGGCTGTTTAATGAGCCTATGTAGGTACTTGTGGCTTCTGACTGTTAGCTGGTGAGAGAGATGTGAGTCTCCAGCTTTTCAGTGATTTTTGCCGGATGATCCTGTCACTGACAGCAGAAACTGGAAAACGTAAAGGGAACGGGAGTGACGAATAATGCCTGCTGGAGGCAACAGTGAGGAACAGAGCCGAAATGACGGTACAGGCCGGGCACCTAACGTGACTGGTAGGTGACTGAAACCCGCTGGCGAGCAGTATGGCCGAGGGCAATGTATTGAAGTGTGCTGTGGGGCTTTGGTAACAGGATGGCCACTGTGACAGACTGCATCCATGTGTTCGAGTAGAAGCTATTGGAGCTATTTTATGAAATGACATCGCCAAAGTCGAAAGGGTGGCAGGATGGTCAGTTTTACAGGGTATGTTCAACTGGCATCAGTGAAGTGCTGCGAGCAGGGGCCAGTCTGTTTAATTTTGAATTGAAGCGATGGTCTGGAAGGAGGATTTGTGCAACCGAACACCCACGTCACGTATTCTAAGGGCCGTCAGAAATAATGGGAAATGTTGAACAGGCGGTGTCTGGCGATAGGTTAAGTATTTAGGCAGTTGAGGCCACTTGTGTATGTCTGGAGGAATTCAACACGTGTCCAAGAGGCAGTCTCATATGTTGGCTCTGTGCTATATAATAACAACAACGTCTCCCATGCAATACTCTGCCTGTCTCATACCTGTTCTTCCTATTCGCTGCAAATCTCTTACCTGTTATGCCGCAATATACTGCCTGTTCTATATAACGGCAATAGCGTCTCAATATGTTTGAAACGCGCGTACTTTCTGCGCGACCCATGTAACGGCAGCAACGAACGACCTGTTTGTATGCTCTGCCTGTTTATAACAGCAACAGCGTCTCGCCCCGAGCACTTGTTTCTATATAATAACGGCAGCGTCTCATACCTGTGAAGATATACTCCTCTTTATCGGTGTTTTCTGACTCTTTCTCCGAAGTCGCAGTCAGGACATGGAGATGTCATGTCTCATCGGCCATGATCTGACTTGAAAGCAGGTAGCGGCTGACCCGGATGTCTTCTCCCAGCTGCTCCATGTTCCGCGCAGCATGGCTGGGTGCACACTGCCATCATCTCATCCTCACCAGTGCAAGGAACAGATGCAGTGCATCGTCACATCTCATCCTCCTCTCTGGTATCTGGGGCTTGCAGGCACTGCAGGTCACATCTGCATCCCTCCTCTCCCAGTCTGGTGCACAGTACCGTCACATCATCTGAGTCTGGAGACAGTACCCTGCGTCACATCTCATCCTCTCTGGTCTGGGCTGCTGCCGTCTCTGCGACAGATATGCAAGATCATCTCATCCCCTCCTCTCCCAATCTGGTTCCTGCCGTCACATCTATCCTAGTCTGGAACAGTACCTGCGTCACATCTCATCCTCCTCTACCTGGAGACACAGATACCTAGATACATCTCATCCACTCCTATACACCTGTACAGTGCTGCCAGATCACATCTCATCCTATCTCCAAAGATCATCTCATCTGCAGGACACAGATACGCTCTCTCCCCAGTCTGGAACACCTGCCGTCATCTCATCTACTCTCACCGCAGACAGCTGCCGTCTAGTCTGGAACGCAGGCCTGCACTGCTAGGTCATCTCATCCCTCCTCTCCGGTGCACAGATACCTGCCTAGGTACCTTTTCTCACCTGGAACACAGATACCTGCCGTCTATTTCTACCTGGAGACACGAATGCCTGGGCATGCTAAATCCTCTACTCACAGTCTGGAACATTTGCCTGCGTCGTATAAATCCTCTGCTAGTCTGGAACACAGATGCAGTCATCTCATCCTCCTCTGCAGTGATCTGTCATCCCTCTCTCTAGTCAGACCCCTGCCGTCACATCTCCTCCTCCTCTCTGATCTGGAGACACAGTACTGCCAGTATCGCTCCTACACCTGTTTCACCGAATACCTGCCGTCATCATCCTCACTCTCTACCTGCCTGCCACATAAATCACTCCTCTCCACCTGGAGTTTACAGGCTCACGATCACATGCTCTACAATCTGGAGACACAGGCTAAGATCTCATCATATCCTCACCCAGTCTGGAGACACCTGCAGATCTGTCTCATCCTCCTCTCCTAGTCTGGAACACCAGACTACCCTGCCGTCACATCTCATCTTACCTGGGCCTACCTGCCGTCACATATAAATCCTCTCTCTGATCTGCTTTTTAGATCCTGGAACACAGATACTGCCGTCTCATCCTCTATAGTCTGGAGATACTGCACAAGTCTGGCCCTCTCTAGTCTGGAACACA